>NW_025371298.1:0-7491 GCF_016433145.1 Gracilinanus agilis | reverse complement strand
CTCTCTCTCTCTCTCTCTCTCTCTCTCTCTCTCTCTCTCTCTCTCCCTCCCTCCCTCTCTCTCTCTCTCTCATTTCTCTCTCTCTCTGTCTTTTTCTCTTTCTATCTCTGTTGTATTTTAGATAGGTATTTTTTTGAATAAGTCCTGGAAAAACTGATTGGAATGCAGGCTATTTTACGTTTGCTCAGTTTGCTGTTTCAGTGGAATAGTGAGGAAATTTTCCTATGGGTTTTCCATCAGTATAAGCTGCTTCCTGTTCCAGTGTCCCTTTTAATTATAAATATATATGTATCCATATATGTATATATTAGTGTATGTGTGTACACATATGTAATTTAAAATTGCTCTACCATTATTTCAATGGCCATTGATCAAGCCCAACAAAATATTCCCTTATTACTGCCTTAATGTGCTTATGGAGACTCTCCATTGATATAAATCTTTATTGGAATTTGATACAGGAGTAGGTCTGCAATCGCTGGACCTGTAAGCCATTAACCAACCATGTTTTTATCCCTGTGCCTCTTTGTGGGACTAGGGATTCTGTCCTCCTCTTCCTCCTGAAGCCTCTGGCATTGGCCGCCATGCCAGCTGCCAAGTGACAAGCGAACCTGAGCCCTGAGCTTTGGAAGGCAGGCAGTTGGGTGAGGTGGTTGTGGGGGCTGGTGGGGTGGTAGAGGAGGGGCTGGGCTAAACTTTAATCTCTCTGTGAAGTTTGAGTGAGCCCAGGATGATTAATGAGAGAGCAGACCATCTGATTAAGCCCCTCCATGTCACAGGACATGATTACTAGGTGACAGAGACGGTAACAGGATCCACCCAAGCCCTTGTTTCTTTCACAGCTCGGCCTGTTATATGATTAATGTCCCCAAGGGCTATCTCAGGGTCAGGCTGGGAACCTGTCGGAACAGGTGGAAGTGACAAAACAGGCTGAAAGTCCTTTTTGGGGGGAGGAGGGGGATGAAGGGGGAGGTGAGGGAGAGAATGGAGGAGGAGGCAGGGACTCCAGATGGAGCGGAGACCTTTCTCTGCTCTGAGCAGACACGGAGAGCATCTTGGGAATGAGACATAGTAAGTATCAAAAACCTGCAGATGTTTCCCAGTTCCCAGAGATGCCAGGCACTGCCAGCGCAGGCTGGCGAATCACACAAGGAGGATGGAACACTGTGCCTCATGGCTCCCCATCCAGGAGGAGATGGGGGAGCTGTGGACCTCCTCTATGGAAAGGGCACACTCTGAATTTTATTCCTCACTTCAGATATAACTGCTATTTTGATGAATTTCTTTTATAGGCCAGCATATGTGTGTGTGTGTGTGTGTGTGTGTGTGTGTAAACTGCCTTGGTCCTATTATCACTACTTCACCTAAAACAGAAATTAATATATAGAAGTTTGGAACTAGAAGTCACCTTAGAGAACATTTAGTTTATCCCTTCCCCAGCCCTCACCCTCTACCTCACTTTACTGATGAAGAAGAATGATTTGACTTGTTCAAGGTCACACAGATATCTAGTAGAAAAATCCTGGCTGGAACCCTGGCTGAATCTCCTGTACAGCTGCTTCCTAATATAGTCTTTTTTCCCCCACTGTACCATCATTAAAATAAGTATATATAGACATAGATATAGATAGATAGATAGATAGATAGATAGATAGATAGATAGATAGATANATAGATATAGATAGATAGATAGATAGATAGATAGATAGATAGATAGATAGATAGATAGAGATAGAGATGGATAGATATAGATAAAGATATATCCTTAGATATAGTTATAATCTATAGCTATAATAATCTATGAATTTAATCTATATACTTAAGATACAGTTATAATCTATAACCATAATCTATGAATTTAATCTATATACTTAGATATAGATATAATCTATAATATCATAGTCTAAATATAATCTATGATAATATATACTTATATCTATATACTTACCTATATACTGTATCTATATCTATATTTTATTAGGCGTAGCCTGTCCAGAAAGGCATTATATCTCTCTACATTGTCTTTCTAAAGAATTTTACCATTCAAGTCAATGTTTTAGATGTCAATATGAAATCGAATGTTCCCAAGTGCTCAGGTAGTCAGACCATGTAGTCTCTAGGTATGGACCTGGAGATAATAGGAGTTGGATTTTTTATAACAGGGACACTGTCCTATGCATAATGTCCATCCCAGTATGTGCCCACCACAGCACCTAAGGAGTAGAGGTTATTTTTTTCTCGGACAGGAAAAGGTCCTTTGAAATCATATCTTCTTCTCTTCCTCCTCTTCCTCCTCAGCAATATCAAAACCAACAATCCAGAGGTTCCAAGATCCTCTTCCCCTCTTCCCCTAAGACTTAGCAGACAAGTGAAATCAAAACACAATTCCAAATTGATTTGTATCCAGTGAGTGTTTAATAAATTTTATTGACTTGATAGAAACCACTATTACAGTATACTAGAAACAGATAACACCATTGGCTATATAGGTTGGAATGCGATCAGTCTGTCTTAGATCTCATCTCAGGGATTTAGTTCCTGAAATATTCCCTAAAGACTGTATTATAGCTACCTCACCAATTGGAAAATCCTATAGTATGTCCTCTGGGAACTTTTCATGGGGAAGCAGTGGAATACAAGACCACATCGACCATATTAATATTAAGAAAGTGATTGGGTCAGTCTTAGGTTTGCCTGGAAAGACTGGTTTCTCTCCATGTACTTGAGAAACCCAAAGAAAAACAAGAAAAAATTGAGAAACTTCAAAACACCTTTCAGACTCTCCCCATCCCCAATTAATTGTTCTGGTTTTCTTCTATACTGTGATAAGAACAATGATGAGGTCAGCTGTTAGAATGGTAAATAACCCAGTCCCTTGATTCTGATTGATTCCTCTTGTGAGAGTTTATAATTTGGGGACTGGGGGAGGTGTGGTAGTGGCATTCAATGGTTAGGCAAAAGGTCATCCTACTGTGTGGTTTTCCCTGGAGAAAATCAATAACCAGAGCAGACCAACCAGTGTGTTTCATTGAATTGGTAGTTACTAATGACAAGACTTTGCTCAGTGGCTTGTCTAGAAGATGATAAGAGGAAAGAATGGAAATGACATTGAATTCCTTTTGATTATTCATTGGTAAGATGGTTTGAATAACAGCCAGCCCCAGATCTGCTTAACTGCCTCAACTCGTTGGTGATTGAATATTTCAAGTGACTCAGGAGGAGCTTATTTTTAAGATTTCATAGCCTTCCTATTGCACAAGGTTGCTGCTCTTGCTAGGATACCTCCAAATTCCCCTCATTTTTGGATGGGTTCTTGGGATGTTTCTCTCCCTGGTTTTTGAGGACTGAATGGAAAAATGAAACAAGTGTATGGGAAGCCTGCCCCCTGGCAGCAAGAAGTAGACAGATAAGATCCCATGACCTTCTGGGACCTTGGAGGAAGATCTACTCATGGTAACGTTTCCAGAGCTCTTGACCATCCAAACAAATCTTATCCATCCTTTGAAGGGAGACTGGAAATGGAATGGGTTCTCCCAGCTTCATGGTTCATTTCTTGCTTTAAAAGTCCATGAGTTCACTCTTTGACAAAACTTAAACTCAGCCCTTTCATGAACTATGTTAGACTTGGAATTGTCTGTGAATGTACTACTGGAAGTTAGGAAGCCACATTTTGCCATGGTGACTAGGTGCTAAATTCATATATAGACTCTCAAATTCATAGACTTTCCTTTTCTAAGCATAAACACTTTGCATTGTGAAGAGAATAATTGGTGAATGCATGTGGATATAGAAGCACCTGAGCTAATACAAGGATACCTATACAGTGTCCTCCTCTTTGGAGGACCTAGACCTAAATACCAGCTATATCACTTATTAGCTTGGTGACCTTAAAAATTCCATTTCTTCTTTGGGCCTTAGTCTTCTATGTAAAATGAAAAAGGAGTTGAACTAGCCTTCTTAAGTTCTCTATTATGTTATTAAACTTTGAGCAATATGGCCCAGTGAAATGGGCCCTGCCTGGCCTTTAAGAAATGATCCCCATTTCTTAGATTTCAAGGGAAGAACAAACCTCAAGAATTATCCAGCCTGACAATATCTTATTACAGACAAGAAAGATGAATCCTAGAGAGGATTGATCACTTGTACCAGGTCATGCAGATAAAAGTAATGGACCTAGGATTTAGACCTGGATTCTGATTCTAAAGCCAGTAGAGTATAGCATAAAATATAAAGAAATAAAATTCCTCCAAACAGAAAAATCTTCTTTCTTACTCTGTTTACCAAATTGATTAAGCCTCAAAATGCAGATTCCTTGAATCTATCAATCCATTAAATCACTAAACACTTTTAAGCACTTACTATATTCTAGAAATTGTGCTAGATGCTAGCAAAAACCACAGGAATGAAACAGTCTTTGTCCTCAATGAACTTCCATTCTTTTGGAGAGACATACATATGAACATAAAAGCACAAGTATAATATATACAAAATAGAGAAGATAACAAGTAGTATTTATTTAAAACCATCAGCAAGTATCATCTACAATTGGGATAAGTTAGAAGCTTTCCCAGTAATATCAGGAGTGAAGCAGGGATGCCCAATATCACCACTATTATTTAATATTGTGCTGGAAATGCTAGCGGTAGCAATTAGAGAAGAAAAATAAATCGAAAGGACTAAAGTAGGCAATGAGGAAACTAAATTATCAGTCTTTGCAGATAATACAATGATATAATTAGAGAATCCTAGAAAATCAACAGAAAAGCTAATAGATATAATTAATAACTTTAGTAAACTTGCAGGATACAAAATAAACCCACATAAATCATTGGCATTTCTATATATTTCTAACAAAACTCAACGTGGATTTTTAAAGCACTTATCATGTACCAGATATTTCAAAGAGCTAGCGATACAAAGAAAGGTGAAAAGACACAATCTCTGTCCTCCAGGAGCTTGTGATCTAATGGGCTGACATATCCTAGAAGGATTCTCATTTATTGCATAATGCTTAAATATTTCTGTTATTTAGACACTGTGTAATGCATACTGTTGGACGTAATGTCTTAGAACACTTCAGGGTTTGGATATTTCTTCACATAAAAGAAATTACAAGCTATTATTTTAACTTCAGAACGTGTAAAGGAGCGTTCAGTTGGGACTCTCGAATTTGCCCTGTGTATCCCTTTCTGCAGGGCAATTGAGAAAATGAAAATCATTTAGAGAGTAGACAGAATTTCTCTGACATTAATAGGGGGGGCAGATCATATGCATTTCTTGTCCCCTCTCACCAGAGCCTGGGGCCAGGAGATTTGCAGATCAGCCCTGACTAGTCAACAGAGTTTAGGGTTATGAGCCTTATTAAGCCTCAAATCTAGTTACCCCAGGGGTTCTCAAACTGGGATCCAAGAGCTTAGTTTTGAAAAAGTATTTTGATAACTGCCTTTCAGTGTAAGTGGTTACCTTTGTGTCCGATTTTATGCCTTTAAAAACATTATTCCAGAAAGGTTCTACAGGCTTCACTAGACTGCCAAGGGGATCCACAACACCAAAAAGGTTAAGAACCCTCGACTTACCCGTTTTCCTTTTCCAAGCTTAGAGACCTTGCAGCATTCGTGAAAGGATGTTTTATGTATGTGTGCTTTATTCCCATCATTTATTTCTGGATCCTCGCTGCACACAGGTTCTCTGTGTGTGTGTTTATGTTTAAGAAAAGGAGACAAGAAAAATCGATTGGTATGACAATTGGTTCTGGGGGAGGGATGCTTCCCCCCTTTTGCTATTTAGAACTGGAGACAAACGAAAGCATCCCTTGTGAGCCCCTCTCTACCCCCCTTCAGCCTCAGTGCCTCCTTTTAGCATTTTTTCCAAAGGGCACAGGCCAATCTGCCCATAATGAGCTTGGAAAGTACGGATGAAGTTCCTGATAATATGACACAAATTTCTTTACTTTTGCTCCTTATTTCATCTTAATTAGTCCCTGTAGAAAGGATTGATTTTTGAGAGGCTTGTAGTGAACATCTGTTGGTATTCCTGGGGTCATTCTTACCCTGTCCTGTGTTTGACATTTCTTGTAAAAGGAGAAGCATTTGTTCATATTGACATTAGCTGCCTCTGTATCTCTCAGTGGTACAGATGGCCTGTGAATAAAGACATCAAGCTAATAGGCAAGATGACAAGTTTCAATAGAGCCCGTGCTCCTCTCGCTTAAATGGCAGGGCAGAATAGATTGTTTCTGCAGTGGAGGTCTGGGGGCTGCTGGTAGCAAAGCATATGGAATCAGTTAAAAATGCAGAGGGATCCTGGGAAATGACTAGGACCATGGAAAAAATTCTCACACCAGGACTATAAAGACTATTATTGTTGTTGTTATTATTATTATTTTGGTCAGTCCTGTAGTCACCTCTAGGGGGATGGACAGTTCCTCCTCATCCCCGCCTCCGCAGGACACCTTTCTCTTCTGACTTGCTTCCACGAGGACCCTTTGATGAGTTTGGTCTATTAAGTGAATCTCAAATAGATGCAAAGAAGGTTTGGTTTCCCTCTACCCTGGGCCCATTTGGCTATGATAGGGCTTTAATTATGTGACCTTAGACAAGTCACTGAACCTTCTGGGGCTCCTTTTTTTAGATGTAAACTTGAGGAAATTGAGCAAGGTGATCTTTATGTATTTATGAAATTTTCTTAGAGTTGCTCTGCTTATGTCTCCCTGGCTTGGTGTGATTGGCTTCCTTAATGTCAACCTTCAAAATTATGTATGGACCTCCCCCCAGGCATCCAGTTATACAACCTCCAAAAAATAAATCTAATTCTTGTCTCTTTCTCCTATTTGTCCTAAATTTATCTCACTCAATCCTGAAAGTCTTTTCATTTCATTAAAGAAAATCAAATAAGGGGCAGCTGGATAGCTCAGTGGATTGAGAGTCAGGCCTAGAGACGGGAGGTCCTAGGTTCAAATGTGGTCTCAGATACTTCCCAGCTGTGTGACCCTGGGCAAGTCACTTGACCCCCATTGCCTACACTTATCACTCTTTTGCCTAGGAGCCAATACACAGAAGTTAAGGATTTAAAATTTAAAAAAAAAATTAAAAAAAAGAAAATCAAATAAGTCTATGCTCATCTTTTATGACTGTTCATGGCTTTACAAGTTATTCAGTTAATTTGAATGTTGGATCCCTCCTATGAAATATAAGCATAAGGACTAAAATAATTAGCCAAAAAACAGGTTAATAAGAATAGTGATAATGACAATAGCCATTAGTGTTAGTAGAGATTATTAAACACCTACTATGTGCTGCTAGACACTGGTGATAACAAAGAATGACACAAAGAAATGGGCAACAACTTCTTAGAGTCTCAGTTTTCTCATCTGCAATGAGTTTATCATCTAATAGAAAGGACAGGTATATATAAAAATACATAGAATAAGGGCAGCTGGGTAGCTCAGTGGATTGAGAGCCAGGCCTAGAGACAGGAGGTCCTAGGTTCAAA
>NW_025371297.1:0-1327 GCF_016433145.1 Gracilinanus agilis | reverse complement strand
GGGAGGGAGGAGGAAGGGAGGAAGGAAGGAAAGAAGGGAGGGAGGAAGGGAGGAAGAAAGGAAGTGATGGAGGGAGGAAGGAAGGAAGGGATGGAGGGATGGAGGGAAAGAAGAAAAGGAAAGGAAGGAAGGAATTAAAGTTGTTTCTTAAAGGCCTCAATATTTCCCTTTGTTAAATGAAAATAAAGTCTATAGGAATTCAATGATTTTCATATTTTTATTCTAAATAATAATGTTCTTTTCCCTTTTTCTAAAAACATGAAATCTCTCTCTGTCTCTGTCTCTGTCTCTCTGTCTCTCTCTGTCTCTCTCTCTGTCTCTCTCTCTGTCTCTCTCTCTGTCTCTCTCTCTCTCTCTCTCTCTCTCTCTCTCTCTCTCTCTGTCCCTCTCTCTCTCTCTCTCTGAAAGAAAAGGATACTATAAAAGCTAGTAAATGCAAAAATGTTGAGGTTGAAGGGGACTAAGGGAATTGAGTAGGGTAGGGGGCAGAAAGGTGAATGCTTAGATTCAAAGAGAGAATGTGGCTAGCATCTAAACCTACAGACCATTTAAACACATTTCCTGCCTTTTGGGGAAAGTAATAGTGTGTTTCAAATTATCTTCAATATTCTTCCCATCTAATGTCAATCTGAACTGTTGACATTGTCACAAACTCCAAGAATATAAATTGTACCTCTCTGCTCATTTTGAAAATTCTTGTTGACAATCCAGTGCAAAACCCAGACTAGTTCCTTCTGCTCCTCGTTGCCATGGGGACAAAAGTTTCTACCAGCATCCTCCTATTTTACTCTCTGCAAAAACAAAACCTAATAGGACTGAGCCAGATAAGAGCAATTCAAAATCAGAGTAGATATTGCTATTCCCTAGCGACCAGCAGAGGTCTCCCTTGTGTCAAATGGGAAAACCTTTCGGAAAGCGGTGGGGAAAGGTTTTGTGCTGACGTTAGAACTGTGCTAGTTGCTTGATGAGGTTAACGTTGCTCCCCTTTGCGGCGTTCCAGGATAATCTGACACTCGGGTTTCTCAGGTTTGCCCCATTCTGTGTAATTTTCAAGGTAGAAGCTCAGACTGGACCAAGGAAGGCAGAGAATAGTGAATACCGCAGTAATCCCAGGCTCTGGAAGCGAAACTCAGTAACTCAGTCCAAGACGGAGGGACGGTCCTTTGGTAAAATAAACCGGTGAAAACTAGGTTCCGTTTCTTTGTTCTCCAGGCACAAAGAGAGGGTTCGCCGGCAAAACAGACAGATTTACATTGCACGTGATCCCTCTCGATATAGAGTTAAGAGCTATAGAGCAATACATTCATTCATATATATATATATGTAT
>NW_025371296.1:0-1204 GCF_016433145.1 Gracilinanus agilis | reverse complement strand
AAATAATTTGTATAATATTGGGATTAGTTGCTCTTTGAATATCTGATTGAATTCACTTGTGAATCCATCAGGCCCTGGTGATTTTTTCTTAGGGAGTTCTTTGATGGCTTGTTCAATTTCTTTTTCTGATATGGGATTATTTAGGTTTTCTATTTCTTCTGCTGTTAATGTAGGCAGTTTATATTTTTATAAATATTCGTCCATATCTCCTAAATTGTTATATTTATTGCCATATTATTGGGCAAAATAGTTTTTAATGATTGCCTTAATTTCCCCTTCATTAGAGGTGAGGTCTCCCTTTTCATCTTTGATACTATCAATTTCGTTTTCTTCTTTCCTTTTTTTTATTAGATTGACTAGTACTTTGTCTATTTTATCTGTTTTTCCAAAGTACCAGGTTATAGTCTTATTTATTAATTCAATAGTTCTTTTACTTTCAATTTTATTAATTTCTCCCTTGGTTTTTAGTATTTCTAATTTAGATTTCATCTGGGGATTTTTAATTTGCTCGCTTTCTAATTTTTTGAGTTGCATGCCCAATTCATTGATCTCTGCCCTCCTTAATTTGTTAATATATGCACTCAAGGATATAAATTTCCCCCTGAGTACTGCCTTGGCCGCATCCCACAGAGTTTGGTAGGATGTCTCATCATTGTCATTTTCTTCAATGAAATTGTTGATTGTTTCTATGATTCCTTCTTTGACAAATTGGTTTTGAAGAATCATATTATTTAATTTCGAATTAGTTTTTGATTTTCCTGTCCAAGTGCCCTTACTAATTATTATTTTTATTGCATTATGATCTAACAAGGTTACATTTATTATTTCTGCTCTTTTTTATTTGTTTGCAATGATTCTATGCCCTATAACATTGTCAATCTTTGTGAATGTGCCATGTGCAGCTGAGAAGAAGGTGTATTCCTTTTTGTCCCTATTTAATTTTCTCCACATATCAACTAAATCTAATTTTCCTAGGACTTCATTCACCTCTCTTACCTCTTTCTTATTTATTTTTCGGTTTGATTTATCTAGATCTGACAGAGGAATGTTTAGATCTCCCACTAGTATGGTTTTACTATCTATTTCCTTCTTGAGCTCTGCCAGTTTCTCCTTTATGAATTTGGGTGCTATGCCACTTGGTGCATACATATTGAGCTGTGTTATTTCCTCATTGTTTATACTGCCTTTAATCAGGATGTAATGA
>NW_025371295.1:0-6039 GCF_016433145.1 Gracilinanus agilis | reverse complement strand
GAGAGAGAGAGAGAGAGAGAGTCTTCTAGAAACAGGAGAAAAGCAGAGGCAGATAAGATACTATGAAGGTATGGGATAATGAAAGTCCCATAGTGAACAGGAATTTCCTCTCTGGAACAGCAATCAATCTGTCCACCATACCAAGCAGAGAGAAAAAACTCCCACTGAATTTATAAATAGATTAAGGGAAGCATTTAGACAACAAATCTCAAAGGTGTTGGTAAGGAAAAAAAGATGGAGCAATCAATTTAGAAGGCCTCCAGGTCAGCTCAAACCTATGAGTTATGTGCTTTAAATCAGTCCCTGAAAATACTGGAAGCCTGAAGAAGAAACAAATATACTAACTCAAAATATGCATGGGGAGTAGTTCATGGATTTGGGAAAATTTGGAGTGAACTACGAATGATTTTCTAGTAAGGTAAAGGAGTGAGCACATATTGAGCTACTAGAGAAAGTGCTTGAAAATATGTTAGAGTCAGAACAATTGTCTGTGATCCACATGAATGGACATTAAAAGGGAAATTCCATTGAAGCTAGGGGAAACAGAATAGCAGATAAAGAAGCTAGGAGAGCTGGAGTTGAGGAAATTTCACATTTTGCTCTCTGCTCTTTCTAGAAGATAAAGGCTGGAACATGCTTTAACTGTCTGTGTTATCTATCTTTGGTAAGTCCATGTTCTGAGTCATGTGTGTCATGTGTGTGCACACTGGGAAGATTTTGGGGGAAGAAAACCTCTGATTGATGAGGTACTCTGTCTCTCGCCTCCATTATTCCAGAAAAATAAAGGAGCTGATAGACCAGAGATCATGTTTAAGGAATTCAAAAAGAACACTCCAGTGAGAAGGAATTTTGCATTTTGCTCTCTATTCTTTCTAGAAGACAGAGGCTGAAAAAAATGTGTTCAATAATTCCTTCTTCTTTCTCTGATGGCCAGCAGAGAGAGAAGATGGAAGAGGAGGACAGAAAGGGATATTTTGACCTCACAATTAGAAGGTGTTAATTTTAAGGTTGATGTATGCGGTCTTGGAAAATCACAAAGAATTTTGGAATCTACTTGTGGAACTAAGTAAAGTGAATGTAAAAGTGATCAGTTAATAAGATTCCAGAAGGATTCTATTCTCTTTTATTTGTGAGAAAGCTATATGTTCCCATTAAGAATTAAAGTGAACAATTGTTAGAGATTTGAACGTTTGGACATGCCTAAAATGTTATTGTTTGAGTAAACTGAAGTTGGGGATCAAATGCCATGGGTAGTCAACCTGATTGGCTGTTTAATGAGAAATAAGGGTTTAATGTAGTGTAATGTGTAATTTTAAGAAGATTCTGTATAATCTAAATTGTTGGGTTTACAAGTAAAAATGTGGAAATATTATTATTATTATATTATTATTCTGATAAAATATAGACATGTTTTGATGTGAATGTGTTTAGATGCACTTTGTTAGAATGTGATTATGTTGAAATACAAATGATTTATGATTTGTACTGCAAACTAAATTAATGTGTGAAGCAAATTGGACAAGACAATATGCAAAAGATATTATGTTAATAATATTCATTTATTAATAATATGTTAATAAGTATTAATAAAATTAATAAGATTCATAATCTCAGCCCTTTTGAGTTATCAATAGCAGGTAACAGGATACTTGGTAGAGAGACTAGACAGCTTAAGCAAGTAACTGTTTCATCTCCATTTCTTACCAAGAAGGAGAGGCAAGTTGTATAACCCTGAGTGTTCTCAGAGAGGTAGATAAATGTAACATATTTCCAGTTAGACTTATGGTAAAGGCAGGAGAGCCTTTTTGTGGACCAAAAAAGTTAAAGAATAGTCAATATTTTATTTGCAAACATGTAAGGCTTTAGCTTGTTTGGGTTATGGAATCTTAAGACAGTGAAATTAGATTACTGAGAAGTTGGACTCATCTGAGCTGTAATGGGCAAGATTTGTCATTTAAGGCAAAAAGGCTTTAGGGATTATCAACTGAGATTATTGTAAACTGAAATCTGACTATGGCTGTCTGGTTATTGATGTATTCGCAAAAAGAGAGGACGGCAATGAGGTACTCAGATGATGAGTGAAGGTCCTTGGGAGAAGTTGGGAGAGACCATCTCAGTCTGAAGCCGAGATAGAATCCTTCTGACTCAAGAAAGGCAAACTGAATTTTGATGATCCTGAATGAAAAAGTTATGGCATGAGCCAGTGACAGCTTTCACCTGTAGTGGTCAGATAATGTGCCCTTTTTAAGGCATGAGGACAGTTATAACTTTTTGCTGGCCTTTTCCTTTGTAACAAATTCCTATAATCAGCACAAAAGTAAATTGTGAAAAAAATTTCCATTTCTCAAAACAACCGAATAGGTCAATAGTTGAAAATTGGGATTTATCAAAGTGCTAGCTTTAGCTAAATATGGGGTTGAAATTTGCCTTGCAAAGATTTCTTTTTAGCAAGAGCATCTCCAAAATTTCTGCAAACAACTTGGAGCCGAAAGAACAAGTTTCTGCAAGCAAAAGACCTCTGAAGACGTGGCGTGTCTAGTTAGCAATGTTCTAAGTTGTTGTTACATATGGGGGAGGCAGGTGAGAATAACAGAACTTAGAAAATTAAAGTCAGAAGGTCTGTGTGGAGTGAGAAATTAGTGTGTTATTCTCAAGGTAATAGTTATTAATATGCCCAAGATGAATATGCCTATTGGGAATTGGTCTCTCCTAGGATTGCCTCACCCATTTAGACTACAGAGGCCTTTTAAATACCTTTGACCTGAGTGGAACAGAAACAATGGATGTCTTTACTCTACTATACAAAGTATTTTGGGGATTGTGGGATGTGTCCTTCAGGCTGATACTTTCAGATGTTGATAAGTTGGTGCTTTCTCCCAGTTTCTATAAACTTTACAGCATGTCCCACATATCTATATTCTGAGTGAATCTGCAGATTAGAACCTCTAACTGAATCCTGACCAGAGTGTTCCAATGGACTCTGTGTGGTTATGCAAATTAGAACTCTAACTGACAAGAGAGTGTTCTAACTGAATTCTGTGGGACTTAAGAGAGGGGGTTCCAATGGAGTAGGTAGCAGGTCAAGGATATGAGGGACTTTTCCCCAGATTTTTCTCTCTCTCAATAAACAACTGTATTGTGATTGATGGCTTCCTGGTCTCTTGAATACTGGCTAGATGGTCACTGCACACAGATGATTCCCTGACAGGGAAACCAGAACAACAGAGGGTGCCTCAGTTTTCCTATCTGAACAAATTATTTGTTCATATGGGTAGAATAGGCCTCTTGTTACGCTTCTAAAGAACTTGGGTATGGAGAGAGAAGTGAGAAAGCCAGTGTGGAGCAGGAAGCAGTAAACTGTGGCCAGCCAAGAAGAACAGCATTTGTGAGTATCAATAGGGACCCCTGGTGAGAAAGATAACAAAGATGGGTGCCTTAAGAAGGGAGAATTATAAAACTAGGTTTATAAACTAAGATCTGATTCACAAGATCTCTCAGGCAAGACACATACTGGCTGGGTCTAGATTGGTGAGGCTGGGAATGAGCGAATCAGGGAAAGGTTAGTTTGCAAGACATCTCAGAGAAGACCTAGGTGGCTCAAGTCTGGATTGGTGAGTCTAGGAGTAAGTACCCCAGGGTCTGATTCACAAGATGAATCGGGAAATTTGGTGCACAAAATATCTGGGCTACTAACATCTCGTAGGAGTTATAGGATTGGGGCCCTTGTGTTTAAGATCAGAGTTTGGGATCCTAGAGAGGGAGGAGACCATGGGACAGAGATAATCCACAATAGAAGAGAGACAGGCCATAAAAGATAAGGCTGAGCAGAGCCATATCCCTCGGGACAGCCCATTGAGATTAAAATTACAAGCTTAGAGTAAGTCTTCCCATTTTGCAGTTTATGACAGGAAGGTTTTAAATACTGTTGTTTTCAATAGTCTGGATTAGAAGTACACAGCCAGAACCAGAAATATTAGCCAAAATATGGGTCAGCAGAAACCTCAATTTGTGAGAGTTTGTATTTGACAATCAGTAAGAGAAAAATGAGTACTAATGAGGAAAAGGCCTATGCCACCCTCTGGCTTCCAGATATAGAGATATTTGTATTGAGGAGAAGGGAAGAAAGGAATAACACAGCAGTGGGGAGGAAAGGGAAGGATTCTGAGTTGGGAGAGGAGGTGAAAAAGACTTGCAACCCACTGGAGTCTCTTCGACCACTCCCTTATCAGCTCCCTCCTCCTCCTATTCCTGTTTTCCAGGTACCACCTGGTCTGGTTCAGGCTCAGGTGGTTCCTGTTCCTACTCTTCCCCACCAGTGTCAATTCCTTCCCCACCACTACCAGCATCAGTTCCTCCAGTTGCTCCTCTGATTCCATCAGCTCCTCTTCTGCCTCAAGGCAGCAGCAATGGTTTCCCCAGATCCATATGGATCTATGTCCAGAGAGCTTAAGAGATTATTAGAAGATCAGACAAATCTCCCTTTTGGAGGATTGACAAAACAGTATCCACTCAGAGAGGTCCTATTGACACTGGGTATAGGGTATGTCAGTGCCCCCCTCAGTGCCTCTGAAGTGCAGAGCTTTAAAAGGCAAATGAAGAATTCATTAGAAGACCCTGTAAGAAGAGGCAGAGCAGGTTGATCAGTTTTTAGGTCTGAATCTCTATTCTTGGCCAGAATTAATGACAATTTTATGACAGTTATTCGTGGAAGAGGATTGAGGACAGATTAGATGGGTGGCAATGCAAGCCTGGGATGCTGAACATGAGCTTGAAGGGTGTCCAAATGGCAAGCAAAAATACCCCATAAGAGATCCAGGTTGGAATAGTAATGAACCTGCCTGCCATATGAATATGAGGGATCTCGGGAAGCTGATTATTCAAGGGATAAGAACAGCAATGTCCCAGAGTCAGAATTTAAACAGAATCTATGAGACTGAACAGAAAAAGGATGAGACCCCCCCCCCCCCAATGAATTCGTTAATAGGTTGAGGGAAGCCTTTAGCAAATACTCTGGTATAGATCTGACTGAGCTTTTTGTACAAGATCTCTTAATGAGACCTGTTTTTTAACAAATGCATAGCCAGATATCCATAAGAAGCTACAAAAGATAGATGAACAGGCGATGAAACCCCTTGATGAATTGTGACAATGGGTTCAGATGATCTACATCAGGAGAGAGAATGAGGAAGAGAAGAATAGAGCCAAAGTTCTTTTTCGGGTTATTAAGGAAATACAGAATGAATAGAAGAAGGCTTTGCAGTTTAAATTGAGGAAGATAGAGAGGAAGTAATGAGGGGAGGACAAGTTAGAAGAGGGATGATGTCTCATAAGGCAGGAGAAAAGACAGGGAAATCCTCAGGGGGAGTGAGAGTTCCCTTGACCTGCTACAATTGTGGTGGATCCAGACGAGGAGAGATTACCCTAAACTAGAGAAAGTATGTAAGATATACTTACTCTTAGAAATAGAGGCAGAAAAGGGAGAGGAGAAGAAGGATTCAGAATTGGTGTGAGAGGAGAGATGAGGACCTCCCTTCCCATGTTCTTCCTGTTCCCTAAGTGCTACCTCCTTCTGCTCCTGTTCCCCCTGTACCAATACCATTATCCCCTCTTATAGGCTTACTTCCTCCTACTGTTCCTCAACCTCCATCAACTCCTCCAGTACTTCTGCTAAAAGCATAGCAGAGAAACTTACTCTTAGATGGAGTGGTGAAGCAGTGCCCACTGAGGGACAAGAAATTCTATGATAATGTACTCCTCAGTGGCTCTGAAGTGAGGAATTTTAAGAGAGATGGAAAGGGGCAGCTGTGTGGCTCAGGGGATTGAGAGTCAGGCCCAAAGATGGGAGGTCCTGGGTTCAAATGTGACCTCAGACACTTCCTAGCTGTGTGAACCTGGGCAAGTCACTTAACCCTCATTTCCTAGCCTTTACCACTCTTCTGCCTTAGAACCAATACCCAGTACTACTTATTCTAAGACAGAAGGTAGGGGTTTAAAAAGAGAGAGAGAGAGAGAGAGAGAGAGAGAGAGAGAGAGAGAGAG
>NW_025371294.1:3686-5176 GCF_016433145.1 Gracilinanus agilis | reverse complement strand
TCAACATTAGGAAAACCATCCACATAATTGACCATATCAATAGTCTATCAAACAAAAATCAATTCCTGGAGGTCTTTCCAGTAATTCCTCCAATTTGTTATTCCTTTGAGCGCAATAGTATTCCATCACCAGCATATACCACATTTTGTTCAGCTATTCCCCAATAGAAGGGCATACCCTCATTTTCCAGTTTTTTGCCACCACAAAAAGTGAGGCTATAAATATTTTCGTGCAAGTCTGTTTATCTATGATCTCTTTGGGGTACAAACCCAACAGTGGTATCTCATGTGTATTTTAAAAGAGAACTCTTAAAAGCTTCTCCATCAAAAGCAATAAGTAGGGGGCAGCTGGGTAGCTCAGTGGAGTGAGAGTCAGGCCTAGAGACAGGAGGTCCTAGGTTCAAACCCGGCCTCAGCCACTTCCCAGCAAGTCACTTGACCCCCATTGCCCACCCTTACCAATCTTCCACCTATGAGACAATACACCAAAGTACAAGGGTTAAAAAAAAAAAGCAATAAGTATCTTTTTGGTGGAATAATAGGATTAAGAGTTTTATTTTTTATTTCCCCCCCTCTGTTGTTTGGCTTAATTTTTGTCCAGCTACATCATGTAGATCATTGACTACTAATTTTCCATATTTCTTAGAACATCTCTCCTGCCTTCTCTTTTCTCTAAACTACTTGATCTGCGAATTATTCCATCAATATTCATTTACTGAACTTCTACCATGTATCAGACCCTGTGCTAAGTGCTGGAGATTCAAAGAAAGGCAAAATACAGTCCTCGACCCTGAGGAAGTCTAATATTTAATTAATAATAATTAGTTCATAATCTAATGATAATAATAGTATTTATGTAGTACCTACTATGTTCCAGGCATTTTATAAATATTATCTCATTTGATCCTCACAACATCCTGAGAGGGAGGTACTATTTTTATCCCCATTCGACAGTTGAGGAAGCTGAGGCAAGCAAAGTTAAATGACTCACCCAAGGTCACATACATCAGAGACCAGTTATGAACTCAGATTTTCCTGACTCCAGGTCCAGTACCCAAACCATTCTTATGGCTATGTCTCCCCTAAGTCCAAACAACTTTCCATTATCACTGTGTCTCCCTAGGAGCCCTCACTAGCAGATCTCATTGCAGTTAGTTCCTTTAAAGAGATATGGCTGTTATTAGCAGGTCTTTCAGAAGGACTCAATTCATGAAATTCCCCAACCTTGAGTGAGTAATGATCAAACTCAGTTAACCTTAAACCCAGATCCTACTTGTTAAGATGAATGTTGTTTTAGGGCAACCCTGGAAATGTTTCCCTCCATAAGCTCTTTGGTGTTTTGTCTGTCTCCAGAAAGGAAAGGGGATGTCTGGGTTTCATGTGAAAGGAGGAAAAGAAAGAAAGAAAGAAAGAAAGAAAGAAAGAAAGAAAGAAAGAAAGAAAGAAAGAAAGAAAGAAAGAAAGAAAGAAAGAAAGAAAGAAAGAAAGAAA
>NW_025371294.1:0-3594 GCF_016433145.1 Gracilinanus agilis | reverse complement strand
AAATCCCAGGCTCCCTTAATTACCTTCAACTCCACTGCTCAGAATTGTCACTGGATCCATTCAGGGGGGGTTTCTTTAATGCTGAATCTCAGCTTCTAACGTTAGAATGCTCCTGAGTAAATGTGAACACAGGAAACTAATTGCTAATGTGCTTAGTGCTTTGGCAGGATGCCACAAAGGCTGATACCCAGAGTCTAGCTACATGTTGATGCTTCCTAGCCCTCTGATTCAAATAAGTGCAGACCCAGTTTACTTCCCCTATGCTGGAACTCTATTCTGAGTCAACAAGCAATGGACACAGTGATTTAATGGGTCTTTTCCATGTTTAGTTCTTATGATCTGTATGACAAAGGGAAAAAGAGCTAGGCATGCTGAGAACTAATGAAGCATAACAGTAAATATGTTTAATGACAAAATGTTTTTCATCTCATGTAAAATGTAGGTCAATTTACTGCAAATGTATTCACTGGGGCTATTTGTGCCAGGGCTGATTAAATGGCAGATATTGCAAGATTTGGGCTTAGTGTAAAATAGAACCTTATTTTGTCATGGGTCGGCAGGGATCCAGCAACATCCATCAGTGCTTGTCTCCATAGAGAAGATTGCGTTTCAAACTGTTCAAATAAAATTGATTTGTGGTCCTTTATTACATTTGTGTAGACACTTGGAAAAAAATCTGAAGTCTGGACACCTATACAGAAATTCAGATATATTGCTGGGTTAGTGGCTAAAAGAATGATTGTGCTTTTCTGGAAGGGGGAATAGTATTCTATCACCTAAATCCTGGGTACAGAATCTAGCCTGATGTGTGACATCAGGGGAACAGATTCATCAGACTCAGCAGCTGGTGGACAAGTTTTATGAGCTTGGGGTAGAACCTCTTTCTGAACCATATAGGGGAAAAATAATCCTCAAATCAGCACTTGTGGAAGGGGTTGAATATTTCTTTATTTTATTTTTGCCTGAGATAATCTATATTAGTCTCTTTACCTGTGGAACTGAGAAGTCTCAAGGGATAGGAGCACTGGAAGCAAGGGGCTATCAGAGACTTAAGATAGAGCCTAATGTATTGCAAAAAATCTAGATGTTTCCTCATTTGTAAAATGAAGACATACGACTACTAGGTTAATATCCTTTCCAAAATACCAATAATTTCATTGGCATTGTGAAGTCCCCATAAAGAAACACCTGCTACCAATCTAGATCACTTTCTCATCTGCAGCTTATCATCTTAAGAGTTAAGAGTTGGATACTGAATGGATAAGTGACTTGCCCAAGGACATAAAGTCAGCATATATCTGAGGCAGATCTCCATCCCAGCCAGGGCTTCCTGACTCTTAAGGTTACCTCTCTTTATCGACTATAATAGACTTCCCCTCCTACAAGTCATTTGCCTTTCTGAAATAAGTGACCTGGGCTTTCATGTTATGAAAGTCTACTTAAAGTCTGGGGAGAGAAAAAAATTAATAGAGGTTTATTTTACATTAAGTGAATATACTTTGGTACCTAACTGAGCAAATGCAAATCCTATTGTTGCTGAAGTGAAAAACTAGAAGTTCTATTTCTTTCCCACTCATTATTTAAGCTCTTGATTAGTTTCAGAGAAAACAGGCAGAGAAACACCAAAAGAGATTGATGTGACTAAGCATTTAACTACTCCAGGCCAGAAAATCCATACTTGGGTTTTCCACAGCAATTTTAGCTTTGTTTCCTCCCGAGTGAGCATTATGCTAGAAGCCCTGCTTCGCTCAAAACAAAGAGTAGTGAGTATCATATTCGATGTGATTCAGCAAACTCTGATGAGTGGTACAATAACATAATTATGCCTTCAAGGTCATCCTACTTTCAAATACACAAGCCAAATTGTTGATATGGCCCGAAATGGTATCTGCCCTGTCCAGGTCTCAGTCACGCGTGTAGAATCATCTACAGGAACCATAGTAAAGAAGGAACCTGGGACATTTGAGTATATTGTTCCAGGCTCCTCTGTCCCTAGAAAATAAATCAGTAACTTGAGGCAGAAAAACCCACATAGCTTATAGGAAGCAGGGCGTTATAGGAACGTGGATGATTAGGGAGTTGATACCCAGGGCAAGCCTCCCCCAAATCAGATCTGTAATCCATGATGTGCAAATAATTCAAGAAGAAACTAAGATGAATTCAGTTGAGAGAAAGGGAAGGCTCTAAGATAGGAGATACCCTCATTGCACTAGGAATTGTCCTCTGTGGGAGAAGGAGAGCCTGAGGCACTGGCATCTATGGGGCGATCCTAGGACCATGAAGCCATTGCTGGGGATGCTCCTGCCTAGACAGTAGCAGGGAGGAACTCATCTTTGTTCAGCATCAAGAAAAGATGCCTGGCATCTGGAAACTCCCTAATTTAATCAATTAAGCTAACTAGGTACTCAACTCTGTTATTTTTATGCAGCCAAAGGAATGAAAATGGTATTAACAATGTATATGTGCCCACTTTAGTGCCCTAGAACAAAGTGCAGTTTGTCCCACCCTAGTTATATTTCTGGTGTTAATGGTAAAACAGCTTAACTTAGAGTCAGAAAACCTGATTTCAAATCCTGACTCTGCCAATTTGGTTAGTGATGTGACCTTGACATTTCTGGACTTTTAGGTTTCTTTGGGCATAAAGGTTAATCAATTGACAAGCATTTATTAAAATCTCACTACTTGTCAGCCACTATTCTAGACTCACAGGATACAAATAGAAATCTTCCTTTTTACAGAATTTTTAAAAAATCCTTACATTCTGTCTCAATAACAACTCTAAGATGGAAGGGCAAAGGAAAGTAAATGGGGTTAAGTAACTTGCCCAGGGGCACACAATTAGGAAGTGTTGGAGGTCAGATTTGAACCCAAGTCCTTCTGATTCAAGTGACACTCTATTCATTGTGCTACCTAGCTGCCCCTCTTCTTATAGAATTGAAGAGATACCAAAAGTATGGTAAGAAAATGCTTCTTGATATTAAAACAATATGACTGTACTCAGCTTTCTAGATGCTATGGACTGGAGGACAAGTAGATTCTTTCAAGTCTGAGTCCTGATCCAGTCTTGAGACATGACTAGGAAAAAAAAAAGGGGAGGGGCAGGAAATAAAAAATTTAAGGTATGGGGCAGTGAGGTGGCTTAGTGGATTGAGAGTTGGACCTGGATTCAGGAGGTCCTGAGTTCAAATCTAGCCTCAGACCCTTCCTAGCCATGTGATCCTGGACCCTGATTGCCTAGTCCTTGCTGCTCTTCTGCCTTGGAACCAACCCACAGTATTGATTCTAAGACAAAAGATAAGAGTTAAAAAAAATTTAAGATGCCAAGGTGGTAGCAGTCAGATTTGTTACCAATTTCAAGCCTTTACCATTTGCTGAGATTCATTGTGTAGAGCTGGGAGAGGGGTATGGATAGAGTAGGAGCTGATTATTTGCAAAACTAGTCAGGAAACCATAGGAGAGACAATTGAGTCAAAGGAAATCTAATAGTAGCAGCACAGAAGATGCTTACTTTGAATGCTTTTCAAGTTGTCTTCCTACAGGAAGAAAGGAAGGAAAGAAGGAAGGAAGGAAGGAAGGAAGGAAGGAAGGAAGGAA
>NW_025371293.1:0-5702 GCF_016433145.1 Gracilinanus agilis | reverse complement strand
TTACTTTCTGTGTATATATATATATATATATATATGTATATAACTTGACTGCTAGTGTTGATGACCAAGGGCACTGGGAAAGTGCTGGTAAAAGACATCACTTGAGCTGAGCCTTGACTGTAGCGAGGGATTCAAAGACAGAGATGAGGAGGGAAAATATTCCAGACCTGGGAGAGAGAGAGGCTGCTTAAAAGCATAGGAGATGACATGTCATATATGGGGAGTAGCAAGTGGGCAAGTTCATTGATCACATAGAATGTGTGAGAAGGAATAATGTGAAATAAGCCTTGAGAAAAGGGTTAGAACTAGATTGTGAAAGGCTTTAAATGCCAGAGGATTTTTTATTTTATTCTTTAGACAATAGGGAACTATTGAAGTTTCTTGAGCAGGGGAATGATATGGTCAGATCTGTGTGTGAAGAATAGAAAGCTGGCAGCTATGTAGAATGTAACAAAGAAGAGAAACTAGAGGCTAAGATGAGATAAGGGCCTAAACTAGGGTGGAGTGTGTGTGTGTGTGTGTGTGTGTGTGTGTGTGTGTGTGTGTGTGTGNAACTAGGGTGGTGTGTGTGTGTGTGTGTGTGTGTGTGTGTGTGTGTGTGTGTGTGTGTGTAAAAAAAGAGGAGGTCCCAGAAACATTTCACAGGGAAATGAGAAAAGACTTGGTAACTGCCTGGAAATGGGGAATGAGGAGAGGGAAGAGTTGAAGATGACTCAAAGGCTGCAAACTTGGCTGCCTTGGGGAATGGTGATGCCTTTGACAAAAATAGGGAAATTAGAAAGAAAGAGTGGTAGGCTTTTAGGGAAATTCAATTCAATAATTATTTATTAAACACCTACTATGTTTGGGGTATTATCTGGACATACTGAAACAAAAGAAAAACCAACCAGCGCCAGTTTTCAAGGAGCTCATATATCATTAGAAACATAATGAGTTACGTTTTGAAGATGTGGAATTTGAGCCACCAAGGGGGCATCTGGGAGGGGAGATTTGGCAGGCAGCTGTTATCCAGGCAGGGTTATAAGAAAGTGAGAGGGCTGCTTTTGGAGATACAGGAGTCACCCACATAGTTATGCTCACTGAAGCCAGTGCAGTGGATGAGATCACACCAACAGAGCATATAGAGGAGAAAGCATAGCTCTCTGAGCCATATCCATGTATACAGAGCAGGACACAAATAATAACCTAGCAAATCCTTTTAGCCTCAGTTTCATTATTGGTAAAATGGGCATAATAATAGTATCTAGCTCCCAAGGTGGTTGTGAAGATTAAATGAGACCGTTATTTATAAAATCTTTGCAAACCTTTATGTGCTATATAAATGTTATTATTAATATTATCAGTAATAATAGTAATGTCAGATACTTTGTAGTTGTGTGACCCTGGACAAGTCACTTAACCCTCATTACTTAGCCCTTAACACTCTTCTGCCTTGGAACCAATAACCAGTATTGATTCCAAAATGGAAGGCAAGGGTTTAAAAAAATAGTAATGATGATGATGATGATAATCTAGGGTCCTAAAACACAAATTGGTGTCCCAGGGAATAAGCAGAATGAAATTGATTAGTTAGAGATGAGAGGACTCACAAATAGATATGGAATGTAAAAATCCTTTATGTGAGAAATGGACCTTCAGAACTCCATGGATTGAGAGCCAGGCCTGGAGTCAGGAAGTCCTGGGTTCAAATCTGGTCTCAGACACTTCAATAGCTGTGTGACTCTGGGCAAGTCACTTGACCCCCATTGCTTACTCCTTTTTTCTGCCCTGGAACCAATACACAGTATTGATTCTAAGATGGAAGGTAAAAGTGTTTATTTTAAAAAAGAAGTGGACCTCCTCTTGTATGGAGATTGAGAATTGAACCATGCTGCCTTTTTCTGTAACCATTTTATTGTCTCAGGTTTCCTCTTGGATGTTTTTCCAAGTACACCTGTTAGCCATGCCCTTGGCTCTGTTTCCTACTGCCTGCCTCAGACCAGGAGAAATAGTCACTCTGAAAAAAACAACCCAAAACAAAAAACAAACCCAGCATCAACAAAGAATAATGACTGTCTGTAGTGTTGTCTGAATGCCTCAGAGTATCATTACATAGAAGACAAAGCATCACTTTTATGCAGAAAAACAAAGAAGGGGGAAAAACCACAATATCATTGCTGAAATTTGACTAGAACCAGGAATTCTGCCAGTATTATGCTTTCCACAAAAATTCAGTTTCTTCACATCTGAAGGAGGCTAGGCGGTGGGATAGAGGTGAAGAGTACTAGGCTTGGAATAACAAATGTTACATTTGATTCTTAGCCCCACTATTTATTTTTATTGCTTTTGTTTAGTCATCTCAGTTATTCTTCTTCATGACCCCATTTGGGGTTTTCTTGGGAAAGATCCCAGAGAGGTTTACTATTTCTTTCTAGAAGAGGAACTGAGGCAAATGGGGTTAAGTGACTTTCCCAGGGTCACACAGCTAGTTTTGAACTCTTGAAGACAGTCAACTTGAAATCTGGAGACCCCAGATTTGCCCCTGTCCCAAGAGAATTCACCCCAGCAAACAATATACTCTAAGGTAGATTTAAACCAAATTTTAATTACACCTTTGTCTTAGTAGTTTCTCCCATTGTATCAAAGTCCTCTCCCAGGTAGCCCAGCCCTTGGCTGGACCCTTCCCTTTTGTATCCCTTGTAAGGCATCAGCCTCTCTCTGATGATCTGGTCTTGGACTCCTCATTTCCTTGTAGCCATGGTAAAGTCAATCAATCATACTTCCCTGTCCTTAGTTCCTCAAATAGTATATAAGTTCCTCAGATTCTAATGTTCTGGGGAAGATCATCTAGTGTGGTGATCCTCTCAGAGATACTGTTCCCAGAGTCCCAGAGCCCTTGGCTTTGTGTGGTTTTTAGGCGCTTGACTCTGTGTGGTGGCTGAATATTGAACACTATCTCCTTTCTGATTAAAGACTTGGTTGTTCTGGCTACTTTAGTAGTTCTGTGTTTTTCTGGGCTAACAAGATGAATCCTCTTTAATCCCAGCCTAGTACTCTATCTACTTTGCCACGTAGCTGCCCTATTTACTAGCCAGGCGATTGTGGACAAATCACAACTTTTCTGAGTCTTGGGTTCTCCTTTGTAAAATGGGGATAGGAATCCTTGCCTTGCTTGTCCTACGGGATTTGTCAACATGGAATCTAGAAACCCCAAACTTGTAGCCTAGTAAGATCTGATGAACCAACAATTTTAGGTCTAGCTTGTAAGTTGGAGACCCCAAAGCTTGTCCTTGTTCCCTGGTCCCTCAAGAACCCACCCTGAAGGGAATCTCAGGCTAGCAGTTTCAGACTGAATAATGGACCGTAAGGTAAAAGAAAATCGCAGTCAGGTGGGGCCAAGCTCAAGCCAAGTGACTCTTCTTGTCTCCAGAAGCCTCTCCCACTGTATCATTCCCTCCTTTTGAGGACTGAACTCAGGACCTTCAGCTTAGGAGACCTGACACACTGCCTACTGCACTAAAGAGTCACTTGGCTTGGACTTGGCCCAAACTGAAGGGGATCGTCATTTATCTTAGGGTCCATTATTTGGTCTGAAACTGCTAACCTGAGATTTCCTCCAGGGTGGATTCTTGAGGGAATAAGGAACAAGGACAAACTTTGGGGTCTCCAACTTACAAGCCAGTCCTAAAACTTGGGGTTCATCAGATCTTACTAGGCTACAAGTTTGGGGTTTCTAGATTCCACGTTGATGGATTATTCCCAAAGTTCAGTTTAATCCGGGTTTTCAGGAGCAACTCCCTTGAGAACTTTAGTCATTAATAATATTTGAATACTTCAAGGTGACCTTTTCCTTCCTCACACATGACATTCTATCTCTATACGTTTGTTCTGACTTACAGAATCCCTGGTTTCCTTCCAAGCTCAGCTCAAATGCTACCTCTCCCATGAGGCCTTTCCTTTTCCTCCCAGCTGCTACCCCTCCGCTCTATTACCTTGTGTTTATTGTGTATATTCTTTTATTTGTACTTATTGTGTCCCCCTATAGAACAGAGGCAACTCGAAGGCAAGGGCTATTTTGTTTCTATCCTTGTATCTGTGGCATCTTGGATAGTGTCTGTCAAACTTTAAGCACTTCAATATGTATTGATTGGTTGATTTTCTGTTCTTCCTATTGGCCTGTGCCTTCCTATGCCAATTACTGTGGATCTGTACCTTTAAATATAATTTGTACATACTCGATGTATGCACATGCTACCTCCCTAATAAAGTGTAAACTCTTTGGGGACAGACTTTTAATTTTTTGTCTTTATATGCCCAGTACTTAGCACAGGGCTAGACACACAGTAGGTCCTTAATAAATGTTCGTGGATTGATCAATTGATTGAGAAGGATGCAATGTCTCATCGTGGCTGGGAGATGATCTTGGGTGCCTAAAGACCTCGTTAATGACAGTAGAGATCAGGCCAATTCTACCATGTTAGATGACTTCAAGTTCAATCTTATGCCTAAGTGTGCAGAGGTTCATTACCAGAAGACTGACTACTTGGGGATGGATTCTTTGGACATAGCAGTCCATAATACAAAGAAAAATATGGAAACAACAACAACAACAACAACAAAATATTTTTAGGCTAAACATTGGAGTCAGAAGACTTGGATTCAAATCTTACTTCTGTCACTTGCTACTCTATGACCTTGGATGAATCTCTTTAATTTTTATGGGCCTCATTTCCTCATTTGTAAAATGAGGGATTGGTCTAGATGACCTCTTAGGACTCTGATAACTAAATCTATGATGTAACAATCCTTGATCCTTCAATGGCACATCAAAGGGATTGAAAATAGGGCAGAGGGTGCTAAGGATCACATTTTAAAAAACATGCTAATATTAAGTTGAATTATATTCTAATCCAAGAAGAGAGACTGTTTTCTATTGGTATCCAAAGGTCGATTTCTGGTGTCTTGTTTTCTTTTGGTGATGGCAGCCCCTAAGGTTTCCATTCAGTGCATATTTTTTCCTTGTATATTGGGTTTTTATTTAAAAAGGGGTCAGCTGCAACTTCTTACCTTATAAGCTAAGATATCAAGCCTTAGTAGTGAAGTTAAAGACAAATCCAACATCCTTCTTTTACTGTTATCCCCCGGCTCCCCATTTTACAAGAATAGCATCATCTTTGTGAGAAGTTTAAAAAAATGGAGAATACCTTATTGAATCTTTCCTAGTAACGACTAACCTACACTTAAAAGTCCTGGCAGTGAGAATAAGATAGGAATCATTTATTACTATTTAGTTCTCACTGTAGAGAGGAGATGATTTCTTGTTACAAAAGAGTTAATGACTGGGCTTTTAGAATAACGAGGAGCCCCTGGAGAGAAAGAATCTTCTACATCCAGTACAACCTGACAGGAGAACAATGCACATCATTGCTGAGGTAATATCAGCCACATAAAAGCTCATTTGGTTTTAGGAAGCAGAATTTATAATAATAAAAAAGATTCCATGCCCCATTGTTCATTGTTTGTTGTCTGAATGATGGAAATTCACTGGAAGAGAAGAAGGTGGAAAAGGTTTTCAGGAACCACCCAATTTTTCACATATTCTCAAATGCCCTGAGCCCAGATTTTGCACTGTCTGCTATGAAATTTCCTTCCTTCCTTCCTTCCTTCCTTCCTTCCTTCCTTCCTTCCTTCCTTCCTTCCTTCCTTCCTTTCTTCCTTTCTTT
>NW_025371292.1:7651-9331 GCF_016433145.1 Gracilinanus agilis | reverse complement strand
AAAAAAGGAAAGAAGAAAACCAAATTGACAGTATCAAAGATGAAAAGGGAGACCTCACCTCTAATGAAGGGGAAATTAAGGCAATCATTAAAAACTATTTTGCCCAATTATATGGCAATAAATATAACAATTTAGGAGATATGGATGAATATTTACAAAAATACAACTGCCTAGATTAACAGCAGAAGAAATACAATACCTAAATAATCCCATATCAGAAAAAGAAATTGAACAAGCCATCAAAGAACTCCCTAAGAACAAATCGCCAGTGCCTGATGGATTCACAAGTGGATTCTATCAGACATTGAAAGAGCAACTAATACCAATACTATACAAATTATTTGATATGATAAGCAAAGAAGGAGTCCTACCAAATTCCTTTTATAACACAAATATGGTACTGATTCCAAAGCCATGGAGATCAAAAACAGAGAAAAAAAACTACAGACCAATCTCCCTAATGAACATAGATGCAAAAATCTTAAATAGAATATTAACAAAGAGACTCCAGCAAGTAATTAAGATCATCCACCATGATCAGGTGGGATTTATACCAGGAATGCAAGGTTGGTTCAACATTAGGAAAACCATCCACATAATTGACCATATCAACAGTCTAACAAACAAAAATCACATGATCATCTCAATAGATGCTGAAAAAGCCTTTGACAAAATACAGTATCCATTCCTATTGAAAACACTGAAAAGTATAGGAATAGAAGGACCTTTCTTAAAAATAATAAACAGTATATACCTAAAACCATCAACAAACATCATATGCAATGGGGATAAATTAGAAGCCGTCCCAATAAGACCAGGAGTAAAACAAGGATGCCCAATATCACCTCTATTATTTAACATTGTACTGCAGACACTAGCAGTAGCAATTAGAGAAGAAAAAGAAATTGAAGGTATCAAAATAGGCAATGAGGAGACTAAGGTATCACTCTTTGCAGATGATATGATGGTATACTTAAAAAATCCTAGAGAATCAACTAAGAAACTTGTAGAAATAATCAACAACTTTAGTAAAGTAGCAGGATACAAAATAAATGCAGATAAATCATCAGCATTTCTATACATTTCCAACACACTAGATCAGCAAGAAGTAGAAAGAGAAACACCATTTAAAATCACCCTAGACAATATAAAATACTTAGGAATCTATCTACCAAAACAAACACAGCAATAATATGAAAACAACTATAAAACACTTTCCAAACAAATAAAACTGGATCTAAACAATTGGAAAGCCATTGATTGCTCATGGGTAGCACGAGCTAACATAATAAAAATGACAATTCTACCCAAATTAATTTACCTATTTAGCGCTATACCTATCAAGCTACCAAAAAACTTCTTTACTGAATTAGAAAAAATTATAATAAATTTCATTTGGAATAACAAAAGATCAAGAATATCAAGGGGAATAATGAAAGAAATGTGAAGGAAGGGGGCCAAGCAGTACCAGATATTAAACTATACTACAAAGCAGCAGTCATCAAAACAATATGGTACTGCCTAAGAGATAGAGAGGAAGATCAGTGGAATAGACTTGGGGTAAATGACATCAGCAAGACAGTGTATGATAAACCCAAAGAGCCCAACTTTTGGGACATGAATCCACTATTTGACAAAAACTGCTGGGAAATTTGGAAAACAATATGGGAGAGATTAGGT
>NW_025371292.1:0-7597 GCF_016433145.1 Gracilinanus agilis | reverse complement strand
GATAAACCCAAAGAGCCCAACTTTTGGGACATGAATCCACTATTTGATAAAAACTGCTGGGAAATTTGGAAAACAATATGGGAGAGATTAGGTCTAGATCAACATCTCACACCCTACACCAAGATAAATTCAGAATGGGTGAACGACTTGAATATAAAGAGGGAAACTATAAACAAGTTAAGTGAACACAGAATAGTATACTTGTCAGATCTCTGGGAAAGGAAAGACTTTAAAACCAAGCAAGAGTTAGAGAAAATTACAAAATGTAAATTAAATGGTTTTGATTATATTAAACTAAAAAGCTTTTGTACAAACAAAAACAATGTAGTCAAAATCAGAAGGGAAACAACAAATTGAGAAAAAATCTATATAACAAAAAACTCTGACAGGGGTCTAATTACTCAAATATACAAGGAGTTAAAACAATTGTATAAAAAATCAAGTCATTCCCCAATTGATAAATGGGCAAGAGACATGAATAGGCAATTTTCAGGTAAAGAAATCAAAAGTATCAATAAGCCATGAGAAAGTGTTCCAAATCTCTAATAATTAGAGAAATGCAAAACAAAACAACTTTGAGGTATCACCTCACACCTAGCAGATTGGCTAAAATGAAAGAAGGGGAGGGGCAGCTGGGTAGCTCAGTGGATTGAAAGCCAGGCCTAGAGACAGGAGGTCCTAGGTTCAAACCCAGCCTCAGCCACTTCCCAGCTGTGTGACCCTAGGCAAGTCACTTGACCCCCATTGCCCACCCTTACCAATCTTCCACCTATGAGACAATACACCGATGTACAAGGGTAAAAAAAAAAAAAATGAAAGAAGGGGAGAGTAATGAATGTTGGAGGGGATGTGGCAAAATTGGGACATTAATGCATTGCTGGTGGAGTTGTGAACTGATCCAGCCATTCTGGCTGGCAATTTGGAATCATGCTCAAAGGGCTATAAAAGAATGCCTGCCCTTTGATCCAGCCATACCATTGTTGGGTTTGTACCCCAAAGAGATCATAGATAAACAGACTTGCACGAAAATATTTATAGCTGAGCTTTTTGTGGTGGCAAAGAACTGGAAAAGGAGGGTATGGCCTTCAATTGGGGAATGGCTGAACAAATTGTGGTATATGCGGGTGCTGGAATACTATTGTGCTCAAAGGAATAATAAACTAGAGGAATTCCAGGTGAACTGGAAAGACCTCCAGGAACTGATGCAAAAGGAGCAGAGCTAGAAGAACATTGTACACAGAGGCTGATATACTATGGTAAAATCAAATGTAATGGACTTCTGTACCAGCAGCAATACAATGACACAAGACAGCTCTGAGGGATTTATGGTAAAGAATGCTGCCCACATTCAGAGGAAGGACTGCAGGAGAGGAAACATAGAAGATAAACAATTGCTTGAACGCATGGGCTGAGGAGGACACGATTGGGGATGTAGACTGGAAAGGACCACACCAATGCAACTAACAACAATATGGAAATAGGCCCTGAACAAGGACACGTTACAACCAATGGAAATGTGCATTCGGCCATGGGTGTGTGAAGTGCGGGGGGGTCAAGGGGAAAGTAGGAGTATGAATCATGTAACCATGTTAAAAATGAATATTAATAAATGTTTAAAAATAATAATAATAATAAAATAAAATAAACTGTTAGCTGAATGTTCATATCTCTTAATATACGGATCCAATTGCTGGATATTTACTTAAAAGTGTTAAAAAAACGAAAAGGTTCCACATATATCAAGATATTCATTGTAGTATACTGCAGCACTTCATGTAGTAAATAGCTAGAAACAAACTGACACATGGATGTAACGGAATATTAATGCACAATAAGAAATTATGACCAGAAAAAAATTCAGGGAATATGGGAATATTTCCATGAACTGATACAGAATGAAGTAAACAGATCCAGAAAAACAATATACACAATTTCTACAACAATATAATTAGAAAAGAAAAGAAAACTAATGCTATAATGATAATAACCAAGCTTGGCCCTAAAGAACAATTCAAAAGAAACTTTGCTCCATTCATTGCTGTGAATATTGACTGATTGTTAGGTCCTAGTTAATAGAAGTGACTCCATGTCTGACTAGTAATTAACTGATCTATGTATGGAGAAGTTCCTATATATCCCTTTGCATTTCTTTAAGCAAAAAGTGCAAAGCTCTACTGATCATAATCCACATAGCAAACTTCATCTAATCTGGGTAAGCAAGGTTAGCAATTTTTTTTTCATAATGTCCTTGAGGTAGATGCTGTGTGTGTGTGTGTGTGTGTGTGTGTGTGTGTGTGTGTGTGTGTGTGTTGGGTTAGGAGTGGGAGGTCACTATCAGATCGCCGGCTAATTGGTTGCCCCTAAAGTTCCTCTCTCACTCATCCCTATGAATCTGCTCAGTAGCAATAATCAAGTACAAGAGGCTGTAAGCTAGAGAAGATGGATCCCATTATACCTCCATCCAATACCATCTGTATTTGCTGGAATACACTAGCACTAGGGAGTTGCATGGTACCTGTGAGTAATAAATTACCTAACTTATGATCCTTTGAGCTCTTGTGTTCCTTCTTGGTACCACACCACTCCTCACAACTGAAGTGATGAGGATGACAAGTGACACAATTAATGTGTTAAGTTGATTTTGCTGAACATTTTTTTTTTAATTTTTTAATAAAACCCTTACCTTCCATCTTGGAGTCAATACTGTGTATTGGCTCCAAGGCAGAAGAGTGGTAAGGGTAGGCAATGGGGGTCAAGTGACTTGCCCACGGTCACACAGCTGGGAAGTGTCTGAGGTCAGATTTTAACTTAGGACCTCCCCTCTCTAGGCATGGCTCTCAATCCACTGAGCTACACTGCCCCCTTAAATCTTTTTTAAATAAGAGAAGGCTTTGCTGGAAAGGGAAGGGATATAATTACAAATGAATATGGCATTAGTATAAATAAATATAAATATAAGTGTGGGAAGCCAATAAGAGAATAGATAAAAATCTGAGACCCCTCTTTTGATACCTCTTATAATCCATACCTTTTCTTATTGGATAAACATTATAGACTCATTGAAAAGCTTTGAGTCCTTAGCAGACCAACAACTTCTGAGTTAAAAATTTATCTCCTTAATAATTAAGAAGCCTGAACACTAACAAACATTACTTAGATAAGACTGCATACTTAGATAAGAATGGAGCCTTTAGTCTGGACTTTATTTGACCAAGTGCCTATAATCCAGGAAGACAGAACTCAATTAGTGATCATCTCCATAAAATATTTCTGCTCCCAGAATTATCCCCTACTAATTGATGATGGTTGGAATTTGGCCATTATCTTTGTACTTATACCTTTACTCTTTAGACTTTAATGGGTTATGTATGATTTGTTACCCCTTCACAGCTGTGACTCTTTCTTTGTGTTCTTTGTTTGAAATCAGTATATAATAAACTCCAAAGCCCACAGAGTTCAGGACAGCATGGGCTATCCACTAGTCTGGTTGTTCTCATTTTCTTTTTCCTATCTTAACAACCCGATGACACCAAAATGCCACTCAGGACCCCAAAACCATATAGAGGCTGGCTCTCTCTATATAAGTAATATACTTATGAATATATTATAATTATAAATGAAAATTGTGGCAGCATGTAAAATAAGTTAAAATAGTAATAGTATCAAATAAAGTTCCAGTACCAAAGAGAGTAGTATAAAATTAGTTCTTGAATAATACCTTAAATTTCATCAGTCAGGAGATCAGCACAGATAGAAAGGCAACACATTACCTAGAGAGGGTCTATTCATGGAAAACACCCTACTGTCCACTTCTTAAAATATCTCCTGAAGAACCAGCAGCAGGGCATACCAGCTGATTGTAATTAACATGATGGATCACAGGTAGAAAGACAATCATTACATACTAGAATTTACTTCTTTTCTCCTAATTAGTCAAAGAAAATGGTATATATCATGGCGTATTCTGAGTCTATGTGAGAAACTGATTTAGAAAGGAGAGTTGAATAAGAATATGGCAACATGGATAAAATAAAAAATAGTTTTGATCACAGACGAGTATAGGTGAAAGTAAACTGGATAAGGTAATGTGAAAAAATGATTAAGACAAAATTAATAAACTTTGAAAATGAAAGAAATAGAAGAAAGTTGATGATGTAATAATACTTCTTGTTCTATTAGTATATACAAAATAAGATCTAAAAAACTTTCACAACAGAAGCTAACAAAAATGATGAGTATAAAGGGAGTAGGAATGATTCAATGAACCACAAGAAAAAATTACTCATTTTTTATTATAGCATATATATTCACTTGGAAATGTTATAAGGATGAACATTTATTTGGAAATGTTAACATATTATGAAAAGCCAATCTTCAATTACTAAATTTTATTTAATTTAATGGATTAGCAATTATATTTTTTCATTTAGAAGCTACATCGAATAGTGGACAGAAAGGTGACCTTTGAGCCAGCATGACCTAAATTCAAGACATATTTCTGACACATAATAGTTGTGAATGCCTGAGTAAGTTAACCTGTTAGTCCTCTAGGCCAAGTATCAAAAGTGGTCTATAAAACTCCAAACCAGATTAAAATGTAATTGAGAAATGTTTAACAAAATAAATAAAACATCATAAGTAATGTTAATTTGTGGTTTTCTTTTTTTTTTTTAAACCCTTGTACTTCGGCTGTATTGTCTCATAGGTGGAAGATTGGTAAGGGTGGAATTTGTTTTCTAACTCAACATACTGCCCAAAGGGATTTTCTATACCACTGCTCTAGGCAATTCTAACTTTCCAACTTTCCCTGATAGAAAAGAATTTTCTTATAATTGAATGAAATCAGTGCCTATCCCTTTTTATATGATTAAAGTATGACATTTGTAATCAAAGAAACATAGATATATGTTGAAAATCAGATATCCTCCAAGGGATTTCACCTTGTTCTCCATATGCTTATTTTGAATTCTGCACGCAATGAACAGCATAAGTCTATATAATCCTTTTTCTCTGCATTAAGTAGTAGACCCTATTGATAGAAATCCAAAGACTAAAGGGATTACAAATTCATTATTTTAAATTTTTCTTTCCAAAAAAGTAGATATAATCAATTGTGAGCTTGACACTTTTTTCAAAACTGAAATCTAAGTAGAAATCACACAAATAGAAATTATCTCATTTCATCTAAAACTGAAGCTAAAACTTTCTTAAATGTTGATTCTGCTATAAAGGAAGTGCAGCCAGAAGCTATTATAGGACTTTGTAATATCAATCTACTTAGGAGATGAATGAGACTATCCTATTGAAAAGGTCAAAACTTATTGTCCACAAGTCTTTTTAAAATTAGCCAAATGTTGTAGCACTTTAGAAAGTGTCAGCAAGTACCCATGCAAAATGTATTTAGTGTATTTAAAAAAAAAAACAACTAATTTTTAAAATAAAAAATCTCTTCATAATGATAATGATTATTGAGCCATATTTAACTGAAACTATATTTTGGAATTCCTTTGATAATCATGTCAATCATTGAACATATGGATTTTAGATGTTTGTTTTTTAATATGACCTCTTTATAACTGGTACCCATTAATTAAAAATCAATATGCATTCCTTCAAGTTTTCAAAGAAAAGTGTTTAAAGTATAAATATTTATTGATGGTAATTCTATTTAAAAGGGAAGGTCTTTTTCAACAAATGAAATGACAGTATTAAAAAATCTATGACCTCTCAAAAATCCAACATAAACTAGAAAGCAAAGATCTTTTGAGAGTAACTAGCATGTTAAAGATTTCTAGATTTGAATAGTCAAAAGCAAATCATGAATAAGACAAAATGAAAATAAGAAGTAGTTTCTTACTCAGTTAAATGGAATAAGAGGATTAAAAAATGAATTACAAGGGCAGACATTTTGGTTAGTGGCTCTTAAAGAACTTTACTTGGGCTTTAGAAGTGATTCTCAAAGTGGACACTACTGCTACCTGGTGGGTGCTGCAGCGATTCAGTGGAGGTGGTGATGGCCACAGGTACATTTATCTTTCCTATTAATTGCTTATTAAAATTTTAAAAAAAATTAATTTCCAGGGGGAAGAGTAATGTTTTTTTCTGGAAAGGGGGCGGTAGGCCAAAAAAGTTTGGGAACCACTGCTTTAGAACTACATCTGGTTAATTTATTTATTTAGAACAAGGTTACTGGTTAAATTCTTATATTAGATAATTAACTTTGCTCTGTCCCTTACACCTAGACTGAATCCTTAAAGCTCGCCAGAATTCTCAAGAATGCAACTGGTTAAGAAAATAAAGAATGGCAAAGAATTGGAAACTGAGGGGATGTCCATCAGTTGGGCAACAACTAAACAAATAGTGATACATATTGGTGATGGAATACTATTATACTATAAGAAATGATGAGCAAGATGATTTCAGAAAAAGCTGGAAAGATCTGCCAGAACTGATGCAGAATGAAATAAGCAGATCTGGGAGAACATTGTATACAGTAACAGCAATACTGAATGATGATTATCTGTGAAATCTTAAACCTCTCTCAGCAATGATGTGGGATAATCCTGAAAGACTTTCAATGGGGAATGCTATCCACTTTCAGAGAAAGAACTTCTAGAGTTCTCTTTGATACTGTGTATTTATGATTTTATTTTGGGGTTTGGGCTATATATGAGTTTGCTCTTAAAACAATAATCAATATGGTGGCGTTTTGTATGAAAATAAAAATAAAATTTGAAAAAAAAGAAAAACAAAGAATATTGGGATTAACTGGTCTCTAATATTAGAAATAAAGCACAAAACATCATTGAGTCCTTATGGTATCTTATAATCTAAGATACAGATAAAAAGACAGAATTTTATGAGATATGCAGACAAAAGAGGAGTAACAGATGAACAAAAAGATACTTTCTTTTTTTAAAAATTTTAAACATTTATTAATATTCATTTTTAACATGGTTACATGATTCATGCTCCTACTTTCCCCTTCACCCCCTGAATTCCCCCCACCCATTGCTGATGCATATTTCCACTGGTTTTATCATGTGTCCTTAATCAAGACATATTTCCAAATTGTTGATAGTAGCATTGGTGTGGTAGTTTCGAGTCCACATCCTCAATCATGTCCACCCCAGCCCATGCGTTCAAGCAGCTGTTTTTCTTATATGTTTCCTCTCCTGCAGTCATTCCTCTGAATGTGGGTAGCGTTCCTTTCCATAAATCCCTCGGAATTGTCCTGGATCATTGCATTGCTGCTGGTACAGAGGTCCATTACATTCGATTTTAATATAGTATATCAGTCTCTGTGTACAATGTTCTTCTGGCTCTGCTCCTTTCACTCTGCATCAGTTCCTGGAGGTCTTTCCAGTACACCTGGAACTCCTCCAGTTTGTTATTCCTTTTAGCACAATAGTATTCCATCACCAGCATATACCATAATTTGTTCACCCATTCCCCAATTGAAGGACATACCCTCCTTTTCCAGTTTTTTTGCCACCACAAAAAGCACAGCTATAAATATTTTCATGCAAGTCTGTCTATCTATGATCTCTTTGGGGTACAAACCCAACAATGGTATGGCTGGATCAAAGGGCAGGCA
>NW_025371291.1:0-3048 GCF_016433145.1 Gracilinanus agilis | reverse complement strand
CACAGTAGAAGGCGCTTCTGCGCTGAGCCAGGCCTCCATCTCCTCCGCCGTGGCACCCGGAAACCCGAGACGCCCGGAGGCGCCGGCCCCGGCCCCGGCCCCGGCCCTAGAGCCCCAGGGACCCTCCCTCCGAGGCCCTCCTCAAGTTTACAGAGGGGGAAACTGAGACCCTCCCCAGCCTCTCCTGCAGCCAGACTGGGTGTTCCCTTGGCAGTCCAAAGGTGGTTCCCCTTCTGTTGTATGAGGGGCTGGCAGTGAGTGTGGGGAGGGGAAGACGCGGGGGGGGGGGGGGGTGACCCTGGGTGAGCCACTTAACCTCTGCTGGCCTCAGTTTCCTCATCTGAAAAATGGAGGTTATAATAGCTCCTACCTCACAAGTTTGTCAGAGTGCTTAGCATAGTTGTGCAGTCCTGTCCCACTCTTTGGAACCTCATTTGGGGTTTTCTTGGCCCAGATACTGGAGTCATTTGCCATTTCCTTCTCCAGCTCCATTTGACAGATGAGGAAACTGAGGCCAATCGGGTGAAGTGACTCGCCTGGGGTCACACAGCTAGGATTTGAACTCAGGGCATCTTGACTCCCAACCCGTGGCTCTGTGAACTGGGCCTTTAATAAATGTTTATTCCCTTCCCCCTTCCCTGACTTTCTAGACACAGAGGAATTAGGTTGGAAGCCTGGCCCTCCCTGGGTCATCTAACCTAGGAAGGCGTCACCTAACAATCTGGGCTGCACCCCAACTTCCTCATCTGTCAAATGGGCCTTTAAGACCTTCCACAAGTGTCTATCCGGCTCCCAAGAGGACTTCAGCTTCCTCTCTTCCCTCTCTTTTCGCCTCTGCCCATTTTTTTCTTTCCATCTCCTTAAGGTTCCCCCTCCTTAACTCTGCCCCTCCTGCCCCCACCAGCCACTCCCAGATCCACAAAACAGAATGGCGCAGCCCGGAGGGAGCTTCAGACCAGCTAGTCCCATCCCTACATTTCACAGAAGAAGAAACTGAGGCGTAGAGAAGGCGACTGAGCCATGGTGGCACGTGGGCGGCAGAGAAGAGGGGGCTTCCATCCAGGCCATCTCCCACCCTTCCCCAGCCTCAGTTTCTCCAGGGGCTCAGGCCCCACCCCCCAGAGTCTGGGCAGTGACAGGGAAGGGGGAAGGGTTGGACCCGTCCAGCCAAAGGCCCTGCCTTATCAGTCCAATCTGCCTCCCCGGCCGGGACCCTGTGCCAGTTCCTTCTCCAACCAGTAGGACCAGAAAGACACTCCTTGCCCCACTGCTCCCACCTCCTGGGGCCAATAGCACAGCCCCGAGCGAGTCTCTCCCTGGCACTCCAGGTTGGCCATCCCCTGGCCTCGGGCATCTCGGGACAGGAGAGCCACCCTCCTGGCCCTGGGACCAAAGCGGCGAATGAGCCGAGAGCCGAGAGCCAAGCCCGGGCACCTGCTGTCACCCTCCGGGAACCCAGGAGCTCCGAGGAGTCAGAGCCCCAACACGGAGGGCTTAGAACCTCAGAACTATGGGATCTCCAGGAACGTCCCTAGCGGCGCCCTCCTCGTTTTCATCGTAGCCCTAAGGGCTGGCATTCCCATGTGTGAGGGGTGGCAGAGCGTGCCACCTACCCTGTCTCATTTGGACCTCACCACAACCCCGGGAGGGAGGTGCCATCCTTAGCTCCATTTTTCAGAGGAGGAAACTGAGGGAGGCAGAGGCTATAGTGACCTGATGCGCCCAGGGTCACACAACCTGGAGGCAGGGCTTGAATTCAGATCTTCCAGATTTCACAGGCAACATTCTGTTCTCTGTGAAGCAGAGGCCCAGAGAGGGGAAGGATCCCCTCCGGCCCCCTCCCACCCAAGGGACTCAGGAGATTCCTCAGGGTCTGGCCCTAAGTGCAGGGCATCATGCGGAAATTCCTACCCAGTGAAGGAAGATCCAGCCTATTTGGAACTGGAAGGAATCTTAAGAATTAATCAGGGAGGGGCAGCTGAATAACTCGGTGGATAGTACAGGAGGTCCTAGGTTCAAATCAGACCTCAGACACTTCCCGGCTGTGTGACCCTGGACAAGTCCCTTAGCCCCATTGCCTAGCCTTTACCACACTTCTGCCTTGGAACCAATACAAAGTATCAATTCTAAGATGGAGGTAAGAATAAAAAATAAAAATTAAAAAAAGGCGAGGAACAACTTGTTCATTTTATAGATGAGCAAACTGAGAGACTGAGGTATGGACCCATTTGCCTTCGGTCACACTGTGAATGTGCTGGCCCATCAAAAGCCTTGAACTGGGGGCAGCTGGGTAGCTCAGTGGAGTGAGAGTCAGGCCTAGAGACAGGAGGTCCTAGGTTCAAACCCGGCCTCAGACACTTCCCAGCTGTGTGACCCTGAGCAAGTCACTTGACCCCCATGGCCCACCCTTACCAATCTTCCACCTATGAGACAATACACAGAAGTTAAGGGTTTTAAAAAAAAAAAAAAAAAAAAAGCCCTCAAATTTCAAAGCCAAGAGTCCCCCTACCAGGCAGTCTCCTCCTTCTCCTTCTGCAGGGGCTGGCCTGGACCCTGGACCCTGGACCCTTCCCCAGACTCAGAAAGCCAAGGGCTCAACGCCCAGAACTTCAGAGCTGGTACAAAGGCCCAGCCATGGCTTTTAGGACCTGGGGAGAGGCAGAGAACCCCGGCGGCCCTCTCCACCCAGAGCCCTGCAGCAAAAGACACTGGAGCACAGGATGAGCAGACAGAAAATGGGGGCTTGAGTCCTAGCATGGCCAATCTCTATTCTAAGCCCCCTCCCAGCCCTGACATCCCCCTGTCCTAGGTCCCCTCCAAGCCCTGATACCCCCCTGTTCTAGGTCCCTCCAAGCCCTGACCTTCCCTGTTCTAAGCCCCCTCCCAGCCCTGACACCCCCTGTTCTAGGTCCCTTCCTAGCCCTGACCTTCCCTGTTCTGGATCCCTTCCCAGCCCTGACCCCCCCTGTTCTAGGTCCCCTCCCAGCCCTGACACCCCCTGTTCTAGGCTCCCTCCCAGCCCTGACACCCCCTGTTCTAGGCTCCCTC
>NW_025371290.1:2234-5217 GCF_016433145.1 Gracilinanus agilis | reverse complement strand
AGAGACAGAGAGAGAGACAGAGAGAGAGAGAGAGAGAGAGAGAGAGAGAGAGAGAGAGAGAGAGAGAGAGAGAGAACAAAAGAGGGTCAAAGAGGAATGGAGGCTCTCGCAGGTTCCTGTGACTGGGGAGAAAGAAAAAAAATTCCCTGGCATGAGCTCTGGGCTAGAGGGGGCCTCCCTGCAAGAGAGCCTCCCTCCCTCCCACCACCCTTAGGGAGGGAGGCCCTCCCAGGGTCCCAGCCTCCCCAGTGCATCCGTTAGAGATGGGCATCAATTGTTTCTGCCAGCCAGCACCCCTAACGGCTCCCCTGCTCTCCTCAACGTCCCACTTGGCTAAGCAGAAGGAATGAGCCGGGCAGACTAAAAGCTTAACACAAACCTCATCCATCAGCTGGAAACCCATAGCTGAGGGTAAGCCCACTGGCAGCTGCCCATTCTCACTCCTTGGTGTCACCCAGGGTGGCACTTAAGGTTTTTTGTTAAAATCTTACCTTTCATCATAGCATCAATACTGTGTATTGGCTCCAAGGCAGAAGAGCAATAAGGGCTAGGCAATGGGGGTTAAGTGACTTGCCCAGGGTCACCCAGCTAGGAAGTATCAGAGGTCAAATTTGAACCCAGGACTTCCCATCTCCACACCTGGCTCTCTCAATCTACTGAGCCACCCATCTGCCCCCACAGTGTAGCACTTTTGGCATGGAGACAGTGGGGAGAAGGAGGTCTGGTCAAGGAAGGAAAGAATTCTTGCTCATCTCTCAGAGATGGCCAGAAGAATCCAAGGACTCCCTAGATCTGGGAGCCCCGACACCCCAACAGTCAAATGTGAAGGCTACCCCACCTTTAGTAATTTTTTTTAAAAAATCTTTCTAATAAAGAGTCCATCAAGATGCCTGAGACTCATAGAAATTAGAACTGGAAGGAGCCTAAGAAGTCATCTCGTCCAATCGCTTCACTTTTACAGATGGGTAAACTGAGATCCAAAGACCAAAAGTTACTTTCCCAAGATCCCAAAGATAGCCAAGGAAAATTTGAACCCATCTCCGCTCTGTCCAAAGCCAGAACACTCTCCTAAAGCCACACCACCCCTGCCATCATTACAGATTTCTTCCAAACACCCCCATGTCAGGGTAGAGCTTCACAGCTCCTACTCACAAATATTGTCGTGGCTATTCGTTAACAACCAGCTGAGAGCAAGGTGGGGGAAGAGAGAGGGAAAGAGCACAACAAAAGAAAAGGGCACTGAATAGGATGGAGAGAGGGGACCAAACTGGGGAGCCAAGACAGAAGAGCCGTGCACCTTGGGAACCTCTCTTTCCAGATCTTAGTTTCCCCCTCTGTAAAATGAGGGGATTGGACGAGCTGATATCTTGCTAAGGTCAGATCTAGCTCTATGATTCCCCCCAAACAAGAAAGGTGGGGGGCATCGACCCCAGAAGAGCTAGTTTTAAAATGGGCTTAAAAGACAAGAGCAGCCTCTGGCCGGGGGTGAAGAGGCAGGACCTTAGAGCCCCAAGTGCACTCCATGTCACTGGAAAATTCCTCTCGCCCCCTCCACGGTGCCCCCTCCTTCCTTGTGGCCAGGGGTAATGAGCGGCTTGGTTCATCCTGGTGGATACTGAAGTCAAACTCATTGAACCATTTGTGAGGTTTGGCAAGAGATGGGGACAGAAAATGTGTGTCATCTGCCTCCCTTCGAGGGGTTTCAACCACACGCATGAATAACTCCCCCATCCCTAATAAAACCAGCAGCCAGGAGAACCCTCCGGAGACAGGGAGGGGTTCCAGGTCTCTTCTAAAGTCCCCCCCAAATCTGGGCTCTGTATGAAGAAGGGGATTGTGGGGAAGCCGAAGGAGATGGAGCCCCCAAACAGAGATTGAACAAAGGAGGGAGAAGGAAGGACAGCCATCCTGGCTCATCCACTTCCTTCCTGGATAAATCATTTAAATTCCTGAGTCTCAGTTTCCTCATCTGTAAAATGTAAAAGAGGTTGGACTAGCAGACATCTAAGATGTCATTTTTTTAACCCTCACCTTCTGTCTTAGAATCAATACTATATATGGGTTCCAAGGCAGTAAAGGCTAGGCAGGTCTGAGTTCAAATCAGACCTCAAACATTTCTTAGCTGTGTGACCCTGGGAAAGTCACTTAACCCCAACTGCCTAACTTTTGCCTCTTTTTTGTCCATAGAAAGAAGCTCCTCAAAGCAAGATTTTTTTTTTTAAACCGTACCTTCTGTTTTAGTAGGCACGGTTAAAAACAGAAGGTATGGTTTAAAAAAAATCTTGCTTTGAGGGGCTACTTTCTATGGAATCAGGGGGACTGTGTATGCTTTATCTATGGCCTAGAAAGAATCTAAGTGGAAAAGAGAGAGGAAAAAGGGGAGGGTTCCTTTTTTCCTTGATTAGTATGGTCTGGCTGATGTCTTTTGGCTCAAGCTTAAATTGGATTTACCTAACCCTAAATTTATTTTTTTTCCACTTTGAAAAATTTTACTTAATGAATCGATTTAGAATATTTTCCCATGGTTCCATGATTCGTGTTCTTTCTCTCCCCTCCCTAGCCAACGAGTAATTCCACGGGGTCTCACATAGCTCACTGATCAAGACCTATTTCCGTATTATTAATATTTGCATTAGCTGGCCCTAAATTTAGAGACATTTCCATCCCAAAAGGACAGACGGGCTCTTCCTGCCTGACCTGTGCTAGAGCTTTCCGAGCTCAGGTCAGTCTGATCCACCACAGCTGGCCCCGCTGTACGCTGACCCTGACATAGAGATGCCCTTTCGATCCCCTTCCAGTCTGAAGGACGACGACAACAATCATTTTTATGGCATAAAGAAAACATTATAAAGAGAATTTTATGAGGATCATCTGAGGAGAAGGCAAGTACCGTGTATCTTGGAAAGACAATTCCCTGTGATGGCTGAAGAGGGGAGAGAGAGAGAGAGAGAGAGAGAGAGAGAGAGAGAGAGAGAGAGAGACA
>NW_025371289.1:0-3120 GCF_016433145.1 Gracilinanus agilis | reverse complement strand
TTTATATACATATATATATATATATAAAATCTCATTTGATCCTTAAAAAAATAAGTAAAGTAGGTGTTATATGAGCCAGAAGAGAAAGTTAAAGACAACAAAAAATTGTTTTTTTAAAGCTATCTTGTAGAAAAAGAGAGAATTTTAAAAAAAGATATAGTGTCAATTCTTGGTATGGCTGGGATGATATGTGATGACACAGAGAAGCAGAGATATTTAATTTTGATTTTTGTTCTGTTTTCTCTGTCAAAAAGAATGATTTTTGGGCTGGAAAGGTCAGAACAAATATGGCTAATTGGGAGTTGATAACACCAAGGAAGTATAGAGATAATATAAGAAAACCTGGCTGCCTCTGACAAATTAGTATCTCCTGGCCTAGATAAACAACATCCTTAAGTATTGAAAAAAAAACTGATAGACATGAGATTTGAAAGGTTGTGGAGGGACAAGCTAAATGGTTCAGTTGATAGAGAGCCAGACCTAGCAATGGCAGGTCATTGGTTTAAATCTAGTCTCAGATACTTCCTAACTGTGTGATCCTGGGCAAGTCACTTAACCCCAATTGCTAGCCCTCAATTCTTTTTTGCCTTTGAACCAATACTTAGTACTGATTCTAAAACAGAAGATAAAGATTTTTTTTAGTTAAAAAAAAAAGAAACAAAGATTATGGAGATCAGGAGAAGTCCTAGAGAACTGGGGAAGGGCAAATGTTCTAATAAAAAAAAGAAAATGGAGTATGAAAATTAAAGATTGGTGAGCTTGGCTTCAATTCCTCACAGAAGAGTAGAACATTATTACGGAGTTAAAAAAAAACATCTAGAAAAGATAATAGTGATTCAAAAGAACCAGGATGGTTTCATCAAAAATCAATCATGTCAGACTACCTTATTTCATATTCTTATAAAAACATAGTTATCTAAACTTGTAAGAGGCAACAAGGTCTAGTTGCTAGGGAGCCAGGATTCAAGTTTGGTTATTGATACATTCTATGTGACCATGCATAATCTGCTTACTTCTCAGGTTCTAGGGCAACCGTCTATCTTCTTTCATTTCCTTCTTTCTTTTTCTTCCTTCTTTTTATAATCTTTTAAAAATAAATGTAATTGATATATTTTTATATCACCAAATTTCCCCCTAATAACTCTTCTTCCAGAGAGCCATCTCGTATAACAAATATCTTTTTTTTTAATTCTAACATCCATTTTTTAAAAATTTGAGTTCCAAATTCTCTCCCTCACTCCAACTCCTTCCCCACCCATTGAGAAAGTGAACAACATGATCCCAAGTGACATTCTAAAACTACAAGTTTCAGATGAGTTGCTGATTAGTATTGGTGGAGAGAATTTCCACACTGGGAGTTCCCATTCTCATGAAATCACAGATCTGCTCCAAAACCAAGCAAATTAAAAAAAATCCTAAACTGGTAGGCCAGAATTACTATAGATATAGTTTATTTAGATTTTTAGCAAAACATCTGATAATCTCCTGTTTGGTAGAAGAGATGAAAAGATATAGGCTAGAGAAATGACTGAATGGCTGACTCAGTATCACAATGATCTATGACCTTTTTAAATGTGGCTATTCCTTCTGATGAAGCAGATTTTATAAAATAGCTGTCCTTCCTGTGTGTCTCTTGTATATGTCTTCCCACGGGTTTCACAGAGAGCCAGCCCAGTGTCCTGTTGGCCTTCTTCTTGATATACCCTGACATCATGAGGATACCAGTTGAGCACTTGACCTACCATTCCCTTGTCCACCATGTGACTAACTCATCTTTCTTTGTCGAATATTTCCCTGATGTTATCCTTTATTCCCATTCTTCTTTGAAGTTCCCCTTTGGTAATCTGGTTCAGCCTGCTCATACTCAATATTAAAAAAATAGTCAACCAAAAAAAAACCCCTTATCTTCTTCTTAGAATCAATTGACTCTAAGGCAGAAAAGCAGTAAGAGTTAGTCAATTGGAGTTAAGTGACTTGTTCAAGGTCACACAACTAGGAAATAGGCCAGATATTTCCTACCTAGCTGTGTGTCCCTGGGCAAGTCTTTTAACCCGAACAGCTTAGCCTTTGCTTTTCTTCCAGCTTAGAGTTGATACTAAGACAGAAGGTAAGGGTTATTTAAAAAAAAAAAAAAAAAGGAAGAATTAAATGGAATGAACCTGGGAAGTACAGGATTCCTTCTTCCTGATGATTTTCAAACAAAGGCTATGTGACCACTTGGGTAATATTGTAGAGGGCATTCTTTGCAGATATGGATCGGACTATGTGGCTTCTTTGCTCCCTTACACCTCTGATATTCTGTGATTTGCCATGTCCTTGTGTCCTAATGTTCTTTTCTGATATAGATGCTAAGGGGAAATTTTGCTGTTTTGTGTTCCCTAAGAGTTGATGGGGACCCTTTGTGAGAAGGTTTGCTAAGCTCTTTCCAGGGCCACTCATCCAAAATTGGGGTCTACTTGTCACCCAACTCTCACTTGTGGTTCCAAGAAGCTGTAGCATGTGCAATGGCCACATTCCAGTAAAACCATCTCAGCAGATGCTCTAAGCCAGTTTGAGGGTAGCTGGCAGCCTTTAAACCTGTTGGGTGGTATAGGGGGATGCTTACCCCAAACATGTGAAGACTTCCTGGCAGAATGGGCAGATGAGAAAAATTTGTTCCAAAGGCCACAAAGGCAACTGGAGCAGCCACTGTGGGGTGCTTAGAGCTTGGTCAGACATCAAAGACACCAAGGTCATCCACTGCATCCAAGGGCCATCCCCAGTCACCCTGACCTTTGTCTTGACATTGGACTTTGATGACTCTGGAAGAGAGAGTGAGGCTGATGATTGTGCAAATCTGCTTCACTCAAATCCAATTCACCAGCAAGTCAAGACATCATCACTCATCGTGATGTCATTGGCCTTATTCAATAGATTGGAAGCTTCTTGAGAGTAGGTACCATCTTTGACCTTCCTTTGTATCTTCTTCAGTACTTATTACAGTACTGTGCCTGGCTTAAGAAATATTAATTAACCCTCTTCCATTTTAGCACTCAGATAGAATGGGGGAAAGATGGAGAGAGAGAGAGAGAGAGAGAGAGAGAGAGAGAGAGAGAGAGAGAGACTGTCTCTTATACACAT
>NW_025371288.1:684-8574 GCF_016433145.1 Gracilinanus agilis | reverse complement strand
ATATATATATATATATATATATGTATATATATATATGAAGAAATTTGGAGATAATCCTGGCTCCTACTCCTCAAAAGTATATAGTCTAAGACAGTGATGGGCAAACTTCTTAAAGAAGGGGCCAAAGGAAAGGAAATGCTCATCTGTCACTCTGTTTCTAAGGCAACTCTTTCGAAGTTTCATTGTATTGTATCCTACTCATTGTACTCGTCAGATTAAGAATAATGTCGTTAGGCAGATAGAACATTTCAGGGGGCCACATCTGGCCCGCAGGCCGTAGTTTGCCCATCACTGGTCTAAGAAAATGATGGTTAACATTTTAGAGATGGAGTGCCAGGCCCTGGCCCCACCCCCAGACCAAGTGCCATTCCCATCCCCCCAGAGACCGTGTGCCACGTCCTTACCCCCACCTATAGCTGAGTGCACCCTTCCCCCCCTTACCCAACACAGGGGAGAGAGAAACTGCTCCCATTGGGCTGCGGGGTGAAGTGAGAATGTCCTCAGCAAGTGTAGAGAGGGGCAGGGGGGTGGCCCAAGCACTGGGATCCCTTCCACCTCTGCCACTGTAATAGAAATCTTTGAGAAGATGGAGACCAAGTTGAGTGACGACCGAGAGTTTTGGAACTCGGAATTTACCCAGATGGCATGAGCCAGGGGGCAAAGATCAGTTGCTGCCACCGCTATAAAAGGAGAAGAGCTGATCCTATCTGGGCTCTCATTCTTGAGAACAGGGGACTCGGGGGTGGGAGGAGAGACCTTTAGACCTGCTCTAGTTGCTTCTATCCTGTGGTATTGACCACCAATATATCAATTGCTGAATAGAGCTGAGAGATCTACACCAAATATCTAATCATCAAGAAGAATGACATTAAACCTCACTCCACCTGGTCAAGGCCACGGCTGAGCCTGACCAGGACCTGAGAGGGAGAGGAACCTTTCCAGCCAGATGCCAACTCGATTATTAATTGATTAGCCAACTCTAGCACCTGTAGTTTAGAATAGCCATCCCCAACACCATTTTCCTTATCCTTGATCCTACCCCTTTGAGTTTATTAGAATTAAATCCTTTAAATTATTTAAGTGAAGACTGGTATTATTCTAAATAGCAATTTAATAGTTACATCTAAGGGGAAAGGGAATAGTTGTTTAAATTGCAGTCAACCCCATTATCCAACCTCATTAACAATTATTCTCACTATAAACCTTCATCCATTAACCTAACCCCAAGCCAAGTAGCCAGAGAAGCTGTGTGAGTCTCTCTCAATTCCTTTGGCTTGGGCACTGTATTGTGGGATCAGGTGCTCAGCTGATTTACAAATATTTATAAGCCCTGGTGGTTACTAGCACACCTTGGTGGCCATTTAGGCATTCCATCCTTACTCAGCTTAGATCCATATTCCACCTGGGCCATCTTTTATCAGACACCACCTGTGAGCCACCCACTGTCTCACGCCGCCCCATTCTCCCATTCAGCTGAGGGGTGGGGGGTGTGAAAAAAATATCATCAGGCACAATGGAGAGGGGAAGGGGAGCAGTAATAAACTTGGGGGTAGGGGTGGTGGTGGAAAAGTTAGCCACATGCCCATGAAGAGTTCTCTGCATGCCATCTTTGGCACCTGTACCATAGGTTTGCCATCACTGGTCTAAGATAAGTAAGTACAGGAAATAGCACCAACCAAAGATACTTGTTGGGATCTAAAGGAGCTTATTGGAATGCATTATTATTGAAAATATTTTCTCTTACAGGTGGCAGTGACACCAATCCTGAGCCACTGAGGATCATCCTGGTGGGAAAAACAGGAGCTGGGCGAAGTGCAACAGGAAACAGTATCCTGGGGCAGAGAATATTTGAGTCCAAGCTGGGATCCCAGGCAGTAACTAAGAAATGTCAGATGGAGACTGCGATTTGGAATGGGAGAAGAATCTCGGTGATTGATACTCCTGCCATCTGTGAGTCAGGTGCCTGGACTGAAGAGCTATATAAAGAAATTGGAGAGTGTTACCTTCTTTCCTCCCCAGGTCCTCATGCATTTGTCTTGGTGACTCAGATTGGTCGCTACACTACACAGGATAAGGAGGCACTGAGGAAGGTGAAGACGATCTTTGGAGTAGAAGCCATGAGACATCTAGTCATGCTTTTCACTCGTAAAGAAGATTTAGGGGGATCTTTAGATGACTATGTAACAAATACTGATAACATTCACCTACAATGGGGTATCCAAGAATGTGGCAAGCGATTTTGTGCCTTCAACAACCGAGCCACTGGGGAGGAACAGAAGGTCCAGGTGGCAGAGCTGATGACTATAATTGAGAAGATGGTGGAGGAGAATGAAGGCAACTATTATAGCAATGGCCTTTACCTTTATGCTGAGATCTTTCAGTCATGTGACAGTAGAGAGTCTGAAGAAAGCTACCAAAACTACTTAAGACAAGTGAAATTTGAAATTCAAAAGCAGACATTGGACTTAATAGAGGATGAGAGTAACTGTATTGTCCTGGCATTTGTGAAGGCACAAAAATGGATTTCTTCCCATCTTAGGATCTGCTTTTGTCTTTTGTTCTTTTCCTTGACTTTTATTGCCATCATAGTTGCCATCTGTACTTCTCGAATAGACTAAGTAATTTTCTAAGGTGGTGTTTAATAATAATCACTGGAAGAGGTAATTTTCAGGGTCATCATCTTGGAATTTTTTCTAAATGAATTTCTCTAATTTTAGAAAACATAGGAGTCTCAATTCCTATCCCTCTAGAGAATAGTATAAGTAGATATGTAAATGAAGTAAATAGTTTTCTTATTTCTTTTCATAAGAATTAGGAAATTAAACTGATTCAGATATCTGTTACTATTAGTTGAGTATTAATGGGGAAAGTCTCTGTATATAAGGTGATCTCTCTCCTATTATTTCTCTATTGCATTTACCTTGACAATACCACTGATTCCTAAGGTTTCAAGCATATAATTCTAGCTCAGTCTCTTTAGAACTCTAGACCTGTTGGCATCTACACATGATAATGTTTCATAGAAATACTTTTTTGGTAAAATAAACTACTACATGAATTTTCAGTATGAATTAAACCAATTTTTTTCTAATAAAATTTTTTAGCTAAAATATAAATCAGAATGAGAAAGATTTTGTTTGAAAAATTAATCCTGCAGCTTTTGGGGATTTGGGGATCCAAATAAAGGACTTGACTCATTAATTGAAGGTTAATCAATAAACTATTTTGATTCTTAATGAAAACTGCCCAAATGGCTTAGCTTCCTCTCCTACCTTGGTTATTAGATTCAATGAAAAGGAAATAAAATTGTTGCTTTGCTGATAGAGCACTTGGTAAGAGCCAAAGATCATCTTTCTGTGCCAAATTCTCATAATCTAGAACTGAAGATATAAATGTAGATATAGTAGATAAAGGAGAATACAATGAATAATATTGAGCCTGTTTTGCCCTGAATAAAGTCCTTGATGTCTATTTAAAAATAATAACTAATATTTACATAATGCATAATGATTTATTAAGAACTTTAACTTCACCATCTCATTTGATCTTTACACCAATCTGTGAAGAAAATATTTCACATATTACTGCTGTTATTTAAGAGCAAAAGCAAAGAGAGTCACAGAGAATGAGAAAAATGCCTGAAATGATAGAGCTAAGAAATAGAGATGAAGTTCTTATGGATAAGAAGGAAACCGGACCCCTGAGGAAAAAGTCATCATTAATCTTCCATTGGATGATTATATGCCTTCATGAGTATTGTAAGATGAGAAGTAATCTAGTCAATGATAAAGAAATATGTGGTAAGGATTGGTGATGACATCTTGGGTATGACTGAGTCAGCTACTTGTTGACATGTTAAAAATAATGAAGAAGTCTGTTATCTTGCCATAATATGAAAGAGAACATTCTAATATTTGTCAGTCATTAAGTTCTGACTACATCTCCTGAAAATAATGGGACATATTACAATGTTTTAAATAAGAAGCTGAAAGACTTTGGAGGTGAGATAGCATATTTCTCACTATTTCCTATCAGAAACAAGGACTTCCAAAGAGAAAGGCAGATTTGGAAAGTGAATTGATAGTTAAAAAAAGATAGTATCTGAAAATAGAATTGGATTTCTAGATGGTGACTTAAAAAAATAAGAATAGGTGGCTCCTGACTGCGGACAAAGTACAACTAACAACAGCTAGGAAAAATTTATTTGCCTATTGTTTTACTAACCCGAAATGTTTCAAAATGAAAAGGAGTTGTGATAAAGCTTCCCAAGGCATTTACAGCAAAGAAAAGCTACAATATAGAAAGAAGCGTAGCAATAGAGATTCAGAAATTTTCAGAAGACAAAAATCCAAGGAAAGAAAAAGCAGAAAAGTTCTGGAACTAACATGACATACTCTCATTTACCACCTTCTCCTGCTGTCATACACCCTTTCTAGCTCTAACTGATGAAACACTTTAACTTTGCCCTTCGGGGATTTGTCAGGCAACTAATCATTCTGTGAAACTGGCCACAATTCCCTCTGACTTAAGCATCTAAAACTCCACCTTGGCCACCATTCCTCTGTACGTGTTTTCTTCCCTTTATAGTGTAAACTCCTATAGTAGAGAGACTGTCTTGCTTCTATTTTTATCCCCAGCACATAATACTATTTTTTGTCCTTCCAATACAACACCTTTTAAATGATACATTCTTATCATCCAAGTTAGATGACAACTTGACAACAGTAACTTCTTTGCACTGGGATTGTCAAAGCAATCCAAAACAGATTCTGGCCCTCCCCTTTGACTATCTTGTATTAATTGTTTGCATCTCTTGGCTCTTAGTCTGTTCCTCAGTGACTTTTGTTACTACTCCAGCCCTTGGCTAGTTTTGCTTTCTATTCTCACATTTAATATCTTTTCCCAGAAAGAACTTGGCTTTTGCGGTAAACTGAAACTAATGAGCAAAACAATCCTTTCCCATTCACAGTGAAGAGAGATGCATTAATAAAAGTTTGTGGTCAGGGCAGAGGCTAACCTTCAATCTAGTACATACACATCTATCTCTGTAGTGTGACCTGAACCAGGACACAAAACTTCCTCCCCTGTTCAAATGAATCCCCTCCACCTCATGATCACAAAATATATTCCTTTCATACAGGAAATGTTCAGCATTAGATTTTTGAAACTTTTTTGTATCTTTTTCAATTACACATAATAACAATTTTTGACAATTATTTTTTGACATTTTGAAATTCAGATTCCCTCCCTTTTTTCTGCCCCTATCTGAAGGCCGTAAATAGACTGATAAAGGTTATACCAGTGCTTTTTATGCAATACATATTTCCATACTCCTCTTGCTATGACAGTATGTATACATACAATAAAAAAAAACCCATGAAGGAAATAAAATGAAAGCTATTCCAACAGTTACTTCTTTGGCTGTGGATAGCATTTTTCATCATTTGTCCCTTGAGGTTATCTTGGAACCTAGTTTTGCTGATAATAATTTAGTCCTTCACAATTGATCATCGTATGATATTTTTGATATTGTATACAGTATTCTCCTGGTTCTGCTCACTTCACTTTGTATCAGTTCATATAAGTCCTTCCAGGTTTTTAAAAATTGTTTGATTATTTATTTACTTAACTAATTTGAATATTTTTCCATGGTTACATGATTCATGCTCTTTCCCTCCCCTCCTCCCACCCCCTTCCAATAGCCAATGAGCAATTCCACTGGGTTTTACATGTATCATTGATCAAGACCTATTTCCATATTATTAATATTTGCACTAGAATGATCATTTAGAGTCTACATTCCCAATCATATCCCCATCGAATCATGTGATCAAGCAAATGTTTTTCTTCTGTGTTTCTGCTCCCACAAATCTTTCTCTGGATGGATAGCATTCTTTTTCATAAGTCCCTCAGAACTGTCTTGCATCATTGCATTGCTGCTAGTAGAGAAGTCCATTATATTCGATTTTGCCACAGTGTATCAGCCTCTGTGTATAATATTCTCCTGGTTCTGCTCCTTTCATTCTGCATCAATTCCTGGAGGTTGTTCCAGTTCACATGGAATTCCTCCAGTTCATTATTCCTTTGAGCACAATAGTATTCCATCACCAACAGATACCATAATTTGTTCAGCCATTCCCCAATTGGAGGGCATCCCCTCCAATTTTTTGCCACCACAAAAAGTGTGGCTATAAATATTTTTGTACATATTTTTTTCCTTATTATCTCTTTGGGGTATAAACCCAGCAGTGGTATGGCTGTATCAAAGGGCAGGCAGTCTTTTAAAGCTCTTTGTGAGGGCAGCTGGGTGGTTCAGTGGATTGAGAGCCAGGCCTAGAGAGGGGAGGTCCTAGGTTCAAATCTGACCTCAGACACTTCCTGGCTGTGTGAGCCTGGGCAAGTCACTTAACCTCCATTGTTCATTTTACATTTTATAACATTCTCTGTCTCTTGCTTGGTCTTAAAATCTTTCCTTTCCTATGGATCTGAAAGGTATAGTATTCTATGTTCACCTAGCTTACTTACAGTTTCCTTCTTTATATTTAAGTCATTCACCCATTCTGAATTTATCTTGGTGTAGGGTGTGAGATGTTAATCTAAACCTAAAATATTGTTTTCCATTTTTTAAAAAATTTAAACATTTATTAATATTCATTTTTAACATGGTTACATGATTCATGCTCCTACTTTCCCCTTCACCCCCCGCACTACCCCCACCCATGGCCGATGCACATTTCCACTGGTTTTGTCATGTGTCCTTGATCAAGATCTATTTCCAAATTGTTGGTAGTTGCATTGGTGTGGTAGTTTTGAGTCCACATCCTCAATCATGTCCGCATCAACCCATGAGTTCAAGCAGTTGTTTTTCTTATATGTTTCCTCTCCTGCAGTCTTTCCTCTGAATGTGGGTAGCGTTCTTTACCATAAATCCCTCAAAATTGTCCTGGGTCATTGCATTGCTACTAGTACAGAAGACCATTATATTCGATTTTACCACAGTATATCAGTCTCTGTGTATAATGTTTTTCTGGCTCTGCTCCTTTCACTCTGCATCAGTTCCTGGAGGTCTCTCCAGTTCACCTGGAACTCCTCCAGTTTATTATTCCTTTTAGCACAATAGTATTCCATCACCAGCATATACCACAATTTGTTCAGCCATTCCCCAATTGAAGGACATACCCTCATTTTCCAGTTTTGGTTTTCATGGTAAAGATACTGAAGTGATTTGCCATTTCTTTCTCTGACTCATTTTACAGATGAGGAGACTGAAGCAAACAGGGTTAAGTCATACAGCTAGTTAAGTTTTTGAGGCCAGATTTGAACTCAGGAAGATGAGTCTGATTACAAGCCCAGTGCTATAGCTGACCTGTGGTTTTGCACATAACAAGTATTTGTTGATTGTTATTTAGTATATACTCTAGACCAGCAACTCTCAAAATATTGTCTGGGAATCTCTGAGTGATCCCCATACCCTTTAAGGGAGTCCATAGAGTCAAAACGTTCTTCTGACTCTGCTCTTTCACTCTGCATCAGTTCCTGGAGGTCTTTCCAGTTCACATGGAATTCTTCCAGTTTATTATTCCTTTTAGCACAATAGTATTCCATCACCAGCATATACCACAGTTTGTTTAGCCCCCCAATTGAAGGACATACCCTCCTTTTCCAGTTTTTTGCCACCACAAAAAGCACAGCTATAAATATTTTCATACAGGTCTGTTTATCTATGATCTCTTTGGGGTACAAACCCAACAATGGTATGGCTGGATCAAAGGGCAGACATTCTTTTATAGCCCTTTGAGCATGATTCCAAATTGCCAGCCAGAATGGTTAGATCAGTTCACAGCTCCACCAGCAATGCATTAATGTCCCAATTTTGCCACATCCCCTCCA
>NW_025371288.1:0-584 GCF_016433145.1 Gracilinanus agilis | reverse complement strand
TCATTTTAGCCAATCTGCTAGGTGTGAGGTGATACCTCAGAGTTGTTTTGATTTGCATTTCTCTAATTATTAGAGATTTAGAACACTTTCTCATGTGCTTATTGATACTTTTAATTTCTTTACCTGAAAATTGTCTATTCATGTCTCTTGCCCATTTATCAATTGGAGAATGGCTTGATTTTTTATACAATTGCTTTAACTCCTTGTATATTTGAGTAATTAGACCCCTGTCAGAGTTTTTCGTTATAAAGATTTTTTCCCAATTTGTTATTTCCCTTCTGATTTTGACTACATTGTTTTTGTTTGTACAAAAGCTTTTTAGTTTAATATAATCAAAACCATTTAATTTACATTTTGTAATTTCCTCTAACTCTTGCTTGGTTTTAAAGTCTTTCCTTTCCCAGAGATCTGACAAGTATACTATTTTGTGTTCACTTAACTTATTTATAGTTTCCCTCTTTATATTCAAGTCGTTCACCCATTCTGAATTTATCTTGGCGTAGGGTGTGAGATGTTGATCTAGACCTAATCTCTCCCATATTGTTTTCCAAATTTCCCAGCAGTTTTTGTCAAATAGTGGATTC
>NW_025371287.1:0-4614 GCF_016433145.1 Gracilinanus agilis | reverse complement strand
CCACCCCCTTGTTTGCTACTCTCGCCCTCCCTCGTCTCGGCTCTGGCAGGAGAGTGTTGCCCGCATTCGGCATCCAGGGGACTGCCGGCTTGCCGCCTGCTGTCGTTGCTGCTGCTGCTGCTGTTGCCCCTTCTTAGGCGGCTGCGGCTGCTCTCCGCCGGTTTAGCGCTTCCTCTCTTTCACCACGCCCGCCGCCTCTGCAGCTGCTACAGCTGCCTCCTTCGCGGGCCTTAAAGATGGACTAAAGCTGACCCCCAGGTAGCTGCCTCTTTCCTTCCACAGGGGCCAAGCCCGGCGCGGGGAGGCGGAATGAGAGCTGACTTACAGCCTAAGGAGAGTCCCTGAGTGCAGCATGCCGGATGGCTGGCCAGAGAAGAGAGAATGCATTTTCCATTTGTTTCTTCCTTCACCTTAGCATCAGAAGTGTGTGTGTGTGTGTGTGTGTGTGTGTGTGTGTGTGTGTGTGTGTGNAGCATCAGAAGTGTGTGTGTGTGTGTGTGTGTGTGTGTGTGTGTGTGTGTGTGTGTGTGTGTGTGTGTGTGTGTGTGTGTGTGCGTGTGTGTGTGTGTGTGCGTGTGTGTGCGCCCGCGCGCGCACGCCCTCTCGCGCGCGACTCGGGAGTGAGTTCATACACATAGCTTGCGAGGGAAGAGTATCCCTAAGGCTCATTGTGATGTGATTTTAATCTTTAGATTTAGACCTAAAATTTGCATCGGGGCAATCTCTCTCTCTCTCTCTCTCTCTCTCTCTCTCTCTCTCTCTCTCTCTCCTCCCTCCATTCCTCCTTCCCTCCCCCACCCCCCTTACTACCCTCCCCGGCTGATTTGATCTTTAAAAACCCGCTTTCCTCTTTGGCTATTCTGACACGCTGGATTAGCAAATGACACAATGTCTTTGCGCATTTGTATGGCTGGAATAAACATAGGAAAATATTCTGGGTTGATAACATTTCCAATAAGCAATCGGATAATTAAGGCTGTACTTGCCCCTCATCTCACCCATCTCGCAGTCTCCAAATCATATTATCCTGTAGTGGATTGGGTTATGATTTCTCTGAGTTTTTGCTTTTGTTTATGCTTTGTGGGTGTGTGAGACTCAGGAGGACCCTTTAAATGATTTGGGGACTTCTTACTTTTCTGACCCACTTCTGATTTTCAGTTGTGGTCAGTTCCCTTAGCCTCTGTCCTTTTTGCTGTCTACCTAACTTTTTAGATGTGAAATCATACAGATCTTGCAGATTGGAAGCTAAACTTTCTCTTTTTCCTAAAGCTGGTGAACTCCAGGATTTCATGCAAAACAGGGGCTGTCAGCAACCTGGTAGTAGAAAAGAGAAAAACCAAACTGGGGGAAGGAAACTCTCCAGACTTGGACCAAATTAAATCCCTGCTGGCCTTAAAACTCTAAAGCGGTCAAGTTTGTTCAACCCTCAAGGGAAAGCACTGCAGACAGGTTTAAGGGAAAGGTTAACACCTTCTTCTACTTTACCCAAGAGATTAACCCCATTGCCAAAATGTATTTTTGATAACATCTGTTTCATGATTTTCTTAAAAGGACCATAATTAAATCTTGCAGTTGCTTCCTTAATCTATAATCTTTGAAACTATAATGATTTTTAGAGCCTTGGATATGGAATTATCTGTATACTTATACCTTTTAATTATGAGGTCAGTTCACTATTTCTAATTTCTCTTCAAATTTCTTTTTAGGTAACTATTTTAACTACAAAAATAATCTCTTATTGCTTTGCTGATTATTTAACTTGAGTTAGGCATCGTCTTTATGCAATTTTAACTCCCTTTAGAAGTAGTATCATAGATAGTTGAGTTTTAATATTTAAAAAGTTTTTATTATGAATAATGACACGCACTGAAGTTCACTTACTCTTTACATTGCCTCTTTAGCTCAATTACTTGTAGGCCTTCACAGCAGAAAGTTCTGAAATGTTGTAACACTTACAAATATTTAAAACATATGTTGACACATAAAACTGACAATGGACGATGAATGAAGCTACCTGAAAATGCTTAACTTTGGGATTGCCAATGGAATTTTGAGCCTTGTAAGGAAGAACAGTTATAGGCAGTTAACTAACATTTTGCACTACATTCCTTGCCAAAAAAATCATAACAAAACAGAGCACAACAAACAATCCATTCCCTTAGTTATATAATTTACTAGTAGAGTATACACATTGGTATGTGTGATATATATACATAGGCATATGGCTGAGTATAAATCATAACACAAATATCTATAGTACATCATACACAGAAATGGATAGACATACACATGTATCTACCCATCTATATCTTCTTGGACTTTTCCGGCAAACAATCAGAGTTACAAGAGAAAGATTTCAGGAGATAAGTTTACATAACAGCACTAATGAGTGGATCTTTACCAAATATCAATAACCTTCCAGAAATTCCTGGCTTATAAAACATAACACTTTAAATCTGCTTGAACTCACATGCTACAAATAGAACCAATAGAGAAAGTGTTCTTTTGCATAAAAATAACAAACGTCATCATCATGCCCTGGAAGCAGAAAGGGGGTCAACCTTCAGATAAATCATGGAGAAAAAAGTGAATATATGCCCAATATTAATATTTGAAAGGAACTCTATTTAAAACTGCTGAGAACTTAGACAACTTGTTTCACATGAAGGAAAAGGGAATACCCTTCAGATTGCAAATTGAAAATGCAAACATTTTTATCGAACAGAGCAATTTCATATAAAATTAAAGTCAGAGATCTAAATTTTTTTTGTTATTTTGTATAAATGAAATATAGCTATCTTGGAGTATGAATTCAATTCTGGAAGTAATAAAAAAGAACATTAGTTTTATTTTCCATTGCACTGCAAGGAAAACATTTTAAAGTAGCTGATTAATGAGATGAAATGAACTGACACACTTTAATACTTCCATGGGCTTGTATATGTACTAAAACACATTCAAAAATCTAATGACATAGAAAAATGAAATCATAAAATTGAAGCATGTATGCCTACATTTAAGTGATTTATTTAAAATGAAAATATGTAAAACACATCAGCTGCTTTTTGAACAGTATCTTGAAACACTGGACATTGAAAATGTATGTGTATAAGTGAGTGAGTGGTGTGTGAGTGTGTGTGTGTGTGTGTGTGTGTGTGTGTGTTTGTGCATGTGGGGGAGGGTGAGAGGCTGTGCAGACTGGGGAGTTTTATCTAAAATGAATGCTCTGGAGTCTATTGGCAAAGGTATATCATTCAGAAAAAAAATACTGATGCAGATTTATGCTGGGTAAACAAAAAGATGGCATTTTTATTTGAACTTTTCTACACTCCAAAAGTTATCTTTCCCAAGTGACAAATGAGTACAAAAATTGGAGAAACTAAGAAGTTTTGAAATCCTCTTTGAAAGCTGCAGAAAATTTTTTCCATAGGACTTGATATAGTTTTTCTTTTTTAAAACTTTACCATAAAAATAATTTTTCTTTGTTCCTGTGTTTATGTAACTATATTTTTAGACTTGAAAAATTGTAATCTTTACAACTACATTTCTTTCCATATGCAATTTGCCAATTTATTTATCTCAGAAAGAGCATTTCAGATACTCCAGTGACTTGTCTTGTGTTGTCTAAGTATTATTGATGAGCTTGTGACAATAAAAATCAGGGTTGCTTAATTCCTTTGCATAGTTTATATGTTAATATATTCAGTTATTTGAAACCAAAATGAATTGAAAGTCTCCTCTCTGCCAAAAAGAAAAAAATTACCTTTATTCACTATTCCTTAATTAAACTATATTTACCTTGAGTAAGGCTGAAAATTTATTGAGAAATTTTTTTTCTTTTAGAAAGTAGAATGTCTGATGATGAAATGTAATATAGTAAGGTCTCAGCTACACAACACTTTAAGAGGTGCATCATGCTGGATCTGAAAACTGGATGTATAGTAATTTCCTCCTAATAAGCTAAAGAAACTTATCTTTCAATCTAATCAATGGAGTAGATCAAAGACTTGAGTCAGCAGGCACAGATCATACACATATACACAGGGTCTGTTCCATTGTGCATTTGGAAGAATTAATGCCTTAGTGTCCTAGATCCTAAAACAAGATAGAAGTGCAACTTGAAAAACTATACTTTCTGAGCATAGATGTAGAATATTCAATGCAATGAGAATGTTTAGTAACTAAAGGAAAGAAGGAAAAAAGGTGGTTATTAAAACAGGGCAGCTGGTGACAGCTAGATGGCCTAGTGGATTGAGAGCCAGGCCTAGAGATGGAAGGTCCTGGTTCTAAATATGACCTCCGACACTTGATAACTGTGTAACCCTGGGCAAGTCATTTAATCCTCATTGCCTAATCCTTATTACTCTTCTTCTTTGAAACCAATTTACAATATTGATTTTAAGAAGGAAGGTAAGGGTTAAAAAAATCAGTGCAACTATAAAATTTTGAGAGTTCACGTTTCACATGTAAGTCTTTTCGCAGAAAACTGAAGGGATATTGGTGGACTACAAGTTATTCTGTCAAGTCATTTTTTATGTTGAATGATCTTTTCTTTCTTTCTTTCTTTCTTTCTTTCTTTCTTTCTTTCTTTCTTTCTTTCTTTCTTTCTTTCTT
>NW_025371286.1:0-2500 GCF_016433145.1 Gracilinanus agilis | reverse complement strand
AGAGTTAAGTGGCTTTCCCAGGGTCACACAGCTAGTCAGTATCAAATCCAGATTTGAACTCAGATCTTCCTCTATATCAGCACTATCCACTGTACCACCAAGCTTTATGAATATCAATTTGTCTTGATGGAGGATAGGTTGGAGAGGGGAGACTGGAGGAAGGGAACCAGACCAATTGGCTTCCTACCTGTGTGATCTTGGCTAAGTCACTTCCCCTTAGTTTCCTGGTCTATAAAATGAATGAAATAGGACTTAAATGAATGATCTAAACGGTCCCTCCCCTCTCCAGAGTCTATAAACTTACTATTCTCTAGGGTTAGAAGGAGGCTGGCAATTTCTTCTCTGAGTAGTAGACTCCAACCTCCTCAGCGCCCATCACCCTCCCAGCTGGCTTACAGCTGCCTTGAAATCTGAGCTCTCTAATTGTGCTCCTGGATCAAAATTGGGAAATGATTCTTCACCAAACCGCAGAGTCGGCCCATCTTCACACACAAATAAAACCCCAGGGTCATCTGAGGCAGGAAACAAAGAAGAAACATGAAACCCAACTCTCCTTTCTCCCACCCTTGACAGTGTCTCCTGCCTTTTGGCAATAGACTGAGAGTGTACAGAGTGGACACAGACTAAGGGTCTGACTCCACTCCTCCCTTGTGGCACAGTGTAACACTAACCACAGGGCAACACAGCTCTGGGGAAAACTCGGAGCCTTAGGAGGGCAGCTTTAGAGCAGAAAGCTGGTCTCATCCAAAGTCCTCTTTCAACCAAAAATGGAAACCAATTTGGAGCAGCTGTGTGGTTCAGAGTTTTGAGAGCCAGGTCCAGAGGCAGGAGATCCTGGGTTCAAATCTGACCTCATACACTTCCTAGCTGTGTGACCCTGGGCAAGTCACTTAACCCCCATTGCCTAGCTCTTACCACTCTTCTGCCTTAGAACCGATACACAGTGTTGATTCAAAGACAGAAGGTAAGGGTTTAAAAAATAAAAAAAGGAAACCAAGTCTAAAAGAGAGGGAACAGTGAATGTGTCCATGGTATCATAAATAGTAAATAGCAGAACTGGGGTTCAAATCCAGGCCCTCTGACTCCAAATAGGGCTGCATTCTTCACGTACCAAAAATCTATTAGAGATTATTGGCTCTGGACTCAGAGGACCTTGTTTCAAATTCTGCCTCTGATTTTACTACCTTGATTAGAGTCTGTGGACCTCCCTCTTCTTATCTGTGAGGGACTAGATGATTTCTAAGGTCTCTTCCAGCTCCAGAGTGAGCCCTCCTTGCCAGATTAATACTTGGCATTCCCCTAGCAAAGGGAATATTTATGTGCCTTCTCTCCTTTGAGCCTCCCAACAAAGTTGCGAAGATAAATACAGTGGTTATTATTCTTTTCATTTGACAGATGAGGAACTGAGTCAGAAAGCTAGGGCACGTCCGAGGAAGCAAGCTTACTCTGACTCCAAGGTCGAATCTCAATCAATCACTCTATGCTGCCTAATACAATCATAGTATTGGGAGCTAGAACAGCTCTTTTTGTTGGTGAGTTGTTTTTAGTTGTGTCTGACTCTTTTGTGACCCATTTGGGGTTTCCTTGGAAAGATACTGGAGTGGTTTATCATTTCCTTCCGCAGCTCATTTGACAGATGAGGAAACTGAGGCCAACAGGATATAGTGACTTGCCCAGAGTCACATAGCTAGGAAGTATCTGAGTCCAGATTTGAATCTAGGAGCTCAGAGTCTAACATGAGACAACATGCAATCACTATGGACAAACAAGATATAGACAAGATAGGTCAGAAATGATCAGGCAATCAGGGGACTCGGGAAAGGCTTCCTACAGTACGTGGGGCTTTAGCTGGGACTTCCTCCCGTCTCTAGACCTGGCTTTCAATCAACTGAGCCACCTAGATGCCCCTTCTTAGAGATAATTTTGTCCAGGATTGAAATGATTCATCCAAGGTCACAGTAAAAAGTAGATCTTAAATTCAAATCCAACTCCTTTGACCTAAATCCAATATTTTTTCCATAGTACCATACCTGAAAAATGCTTCTGGCCCCTTGTTGATAGTAGTGAGGCAATCAGTCAATGAACATTTGTGAAACACCTCCTTGGTGCTAGGCACTGTGTACTTTAAAAGTACTAGAGGGGCAGCTGGGTAGCTCAGTGGATTGAGAGCCAGGCCTAGAGACAGGAGGTCCTGGGTTCAAATCCAGCCTCGGATGCTTCCCAGCTGTGTGACCCTGGGCAAGTCACTTGACCCCCATTGCCTACCCTTGCCAATCTTCCACCTATAAGTCAATACACAGCAGAAGTTAAGGGCTTAAAAACAAAAAAACAAACAAAAAAAAAGTACTAGGGACTGGGATAATTAGGTAGCACAGTGGATAGAGTAGGGAGGACCTGGGGTTCAAATCAGACCTCAGGTACTTTCTTGCTGTGTGACCCTGGATAAGTCTCTTAACCCCCATTGCCTAGTTCTTGCCATTCTTCTGTCTATAATAATACA
>NW_025371285.1:1241-4905 GCF_016433145.1 Gracilinanus agilis | reverse complement strand
GAGAGAGAGAGAGAGAGAGAGAGAGAGAGAGAGAGAGAGGTGAGGGAGAGAGAAAGAGGAGAGAGAGAGAGAGAATATATCATCTTGGGACAGTTAACTAGTGTGGCAGGAAGGAGTCTGGTAAGCTGTTCAGAGAAAAGGCAAAGTTCTGTGAGCTCCAAGAAGGAAAACCATTATTGTCGAGGTGGCCGAAGGAGTGGAAAGCCTTCCTGAAGGAGATGGCATTTGAGTTGGGTTTTAAAAGATGGGCAGAAATTCAACGGGAGATGAAGGACAAGGAAGACATTCCATCCAATTCCCACCATGATTTCTCCCTCCAAGGTTCAGAGGTGACTCTTCTTCCTGACTAATACCTGCTGTCAGAGGCAGATCTGGAAACCTTCCCATGGGGTGGGGGTTGGGATCAGAATTTCCTGTGGCACAGGGATCTCAGCCCAGTGGAAAAGTAGTGAGGAGGGTCAGTACCTGATCTTTCCTTGCCATGGTCCCACCCCAAGTCCCACCAGGCCTTGTTTTGCTGATGTGCCCTGATGGAAAAGAATTTGCTGTTTTTTCCATCACTTGTCTCCACCCAACCCCTGCAAATGATTTCATTTCCTAGAACTGACCTTGAGGCTTCAGACACTGTCTGCCTCCCCCATACAGAGTCCAGGAATCCTGAAAGAGGAATTCCCTGACCATCTCATCTGGCCCTCAGAAAGGTCTCTGTTGCCATAGGAGCAGAGAGTTAGGGGCTAGAGGACTTTATCCTGCTGTGGATTGCCACTGGTGCCCCTAGAATCAAAAGGCATCTGGAGGGTTTTTACCACAGTTCCCTCCCTCATTAGCAATTAGCAGGCATAAGCCCAGGCAGGGTAGACAGTAAGGAGGCAGGAAGGAGGAAGAGGAGGAGGAGAGGAGAGAAGAAGAAAGGAGAAGAGAGGTGTTTCCTAGACTACTGTGATAGCCTTCTGTCTTTCTGCCTGAGGGCTCTCCACTCTCCAACACAGTTGCCAAAACAATTTTGCTAAGTTGCATTTCCTATCCATGTCACTCCTTGGGTTCAAAGAACTTTCAATGGCTCCCTCTTGCCTCCAGCATAAGCTACAAACTCTACAGGCTAACATCCAGTGCCATCCCCAAGCTAGCACTGACTAACCTTTCCAACCTTATCTCTTTTAATTCTCCATTCCAAACCAGCTACATGATTTCAAATTGCTCTTCCCTGACTCTATGCATTAGCACAGACTGTCCCCCACAATGACCAAAACATATTCCTTTCTGATCTCTCTCTTCAGAGACACTTTCTTCCAGGTCCAGCTAAAAGTGCCATTTCTTCCAATGAAGCCGGTCCTGATTCCCAATTCCCCACCATCAGTTCTTCCTTTCTTCCTTCCCCTTACCTTGACTTAGTAACAACTCTAAGGCAGAGGAGCAAGAGCTAGGAAAACAGGATTTAGTGACTTGTCCAGGGTCACACAGCTAGGAAGTATCTGAGGCCAGATTTGAACCCAGTCCTCCTGACTCCAGGCCTGGTATTCTATCTACTGTACTACCTAGCTGCCCCATCCCCCATTCTATTATCTTCAAGGGTACTATCACACTCCCAAGGCACCAAGGCTCAGAAATCTGGATGTTATCCTGGACTCCTCCCTCTCCCTCCACCACCTCTATATCCAATCGGCTGCCAAATCCTGGTGTTTCCATCTTTGTAACATCGCTTTCATTTTCCCTCTTCTCTCCTTTGACCCTGTCACCACCCTGATGCACTCTGATGCTGGTGAAACCACTGTTGGTGGGTCTGTCTTCCTCAAGCCTCTTGACGTTCCAATCCATCTTCCACTCAGCCATGAAAGTAATATCCCTAGAGTTCAGAGATGAACATGTCACTACACTATTAAAAAAACTCTTATTCCCTCCAAGATCAAACAGAATCCTCCGGGGTTCAAGGCCCTTTCAAATCTCCCCTCCAGGGATGTGGCAAAATTGGGACATTAATGCATTGCTGGTGGAGTTGCGAATTGATACAACCATTCTGGATGGCAATTTGGAATTATGCCCAAAGGGCTTTAAAAGACAGTACTTGCTCTTTGATCCAGTCATATCACTGCTGGTTTGTACCCCAAAGAGATCATAGATAAAAAGACATGTACAAAAATATTTATAGTTGCACTCTTTGTGGTGGCAAAAAACTAGAAAATGAGGGGATGCCCTTCAATTGGTGAATGGCTGAACAAATTATGTTATCTGTTGGTGATGGAATATTATTGTGCTAAAAGGAATGATGAACTGGAGGAACTCCATGTGAACTGGAAAGACCTCCAGGAACTGATGCAGAACAAAAGGAGCAGAACCAGGAGAACATTGTACACAGAGATAGATACATTGTAGCACAATTGAATGTAATGGACTTCTCTACTAGCAGCAATGCAATGATCCAGAACAATTCTGAGGGACTTATGAGAAAGATGCTATCCACATCCAGAGAAAGAACTGTGGGAGTAGAAACACAGAAGAAAAACATAGGATTGATCACATGGGTCAATGGGGAAATGATTGGGGATGTAGACTCTAAACGATAACCTTAATGCAGATGTCAATAATATGGAAATAGGCCCTGATCAATGGCACATGTAAAACCCAGTGGAATTGAGTATTGGCTACAGGAGGAGGTGGGGAAGGGGAGGGAAAGAACATGAATCTTGTAACCACGAAAAAAATATTCTGAATTAATTAAATAAAAATTTCAAATTAAAAAAAAAATCTCCCCTCCATCTTTCCTATCTTCTTACACATTACATTCCCCATAGCTTGTACCCAGTGATCTAAGGGCACTGGCTTCCTTGCTGTTCTACATTCAAGCACTCCACACTCCATTTCCCAAATTCAAGCATTTGTGCTAGCTATCTTCATGCCTGGAATTCTCTCTTTCCTCATCTCTGCTTCCTGGCTTTCTTGACTTCTTTCAAATTCCAGCAAAAATCTTACCTCCTACAAGAAACCTTTCTTGATTCCCTTAATTCTAATGCCTTCTGCTGTTGATTATCTCCAATTTATCTGACTGAAACTGTCTGTACATAGTTGTTAGATTATGAGCTCCTTGAGGGCAGGGGCTAATATATATATATATATATCAAGCACATAGTAAGTACCTGATGTTTGTTGAACTTGATTGAGGGGGGAAAGCTTTGGAAAGAACAATGGCTTTGGCATCAGAGGTCATGGGCACTTATAGCCTAGGTGACTTCTGGAATAACTCCAGAATCACAGGACCTGGGAGCTATCTGGGATCTCAGTAGTCACCTAGTCCACCTTCAATCCAAAAAAGAAGGCCCCTTAGAACACACCACCCAAATGAGCAAGTCACTTCTTCTCTCAAAGTCTTGGGGTCCTACTCTATAAAATGAAGGAATTGACAGTGGGGTAATGAAAAGAACACTAGAATGCCCGTGAGGAGACTTGAGTTCAAATGTGGGTTCCCTTCTCTAAGATGTCATTTCCTCATTCCTAAAATAGGCTTAAGGATCTCTGGTCTATCAGCCTTTCAAGTTTATTGTAATTAAACTGCTTTGTAAACTAACTTCTTTCTTCCTTCCTTTTCCTTCCTTCCTTCCTTCCTTCCTTCCTTCCTTCCTTCCTTCCTTCCTTCCTTCCTTCCTTCCTTCCTTCCTTCCTTCCTTCCTTC
>NW_025371285.1:0-1235 GCF_016433145.1 Gracilinanus agilis | reverse complement strand
TTCCTTCCTTCCTTCCTTCCTTCCTTCCTTCCTTCCTTCCTTCCTTCCTTCCTTCCATCCTTCCATCAATTTTAAGTCAGAAGAGTGTCAAGGGCTAGGCAATTGGGATTAAGTGACTTGCCCAGGATCATATAGCTAGGAAGTATCTAAAGTCAGACTTTTAAAGTCAGGTTCTTCCTCCAAGTACTCCAAGTCTGGCACTCTACCTAGCTGCCCTCTATGTAAGCTTTCAAAGGATCAGAGATGTAAGGCTAAAAAGGATCCCAAAGACCTTTTTGTCATTTTACAATAATGTACAATAGTGTAAACAATAAGAGAAACTGAAGCCCAGTGTAAGTAATTGAGGTAGAACTTAAACTCAGGTTCTTTGACTCCAAAGGCAGTATCCTTTCCACTGTATTATGATATCTTTACCCAAAAGTGCTATAAAGGCGACAGTAACAGATCATTATAGTCATTTGTAGAAAGAGATCACAGCATAAATGGAGAGAGAGCTGGTCTTGCAGTCAGGAAGGTCTGAGTTCAAGTCCTGCCTCTGATAGCACATACTAGTATGACTAGGCAAGTCACTCAGTTTCCCAGGCAATTCTCTAAGTTACAGCTCCACATGGGTAGATTGAGTTTCCTCACATTCATAAAATCTCAGTTGTTAATAAAAATATTTTTTAAATAATAGTAAAGGCTGACATTTACACAGCACCAAGTGGTTTGCAAAACATAGCATGCCTATTATCTCCTTAGATCCTCACAACAGCCCTGTTGAGGTAGGCACTACCAGGATTATCTCTGTTTTACAGACGAGTGAATTGAACCCCAAAGAGCCAAATTAACTTATCACAGGATCATAGATTTAGAGCTGGAAGAGTCTTCAGAGGCCTTCTAGATGAATCCTCCCCATACTGAAAGATAAGGAAACCAGAGACAGCTAGGTGGCACAGTAAATAGAAAGTCAGATCTGGAGTTGGGAGGAGCTGGGTTTAAATCTGGTCTCAGACACTTCCTAGCTGTGTGACCCTGGGCAAGTCACTTAATCCTGATTGCTCAACCCGTGACCTTCAATCTTAGAGTTGTTACTAAGACAGAAAATAAGGGTTTTAAGAAAGAGAAAAAGAAAAGGAATGAAGGATAGAAGAGAGAGGAAGGAAGGAAGGAAGGAAGGAAGGAAGGAAGGAAGGAAGGAAGGAAGGAAGGAAGGAAGGAAGGGAAGGGAAGGGAAGGGAAGGGAAGGGAAGGGA
>NW_025371284.1:0-2361 GCF_016433145.1 Gracilinanus agilis | reverse complement strand
AGCTTTAATTATGTTTGACTAAAAGGTGGGAAAGGGATTTCTATACTTAAAATCTATAGGATAAAACCACAGGGCAATGGGAGGACTTATTCTACTCTTATCTAAGTGATCTAACAGGCAGGGCCCAAGGAGCAGTGGAGTCTCTAGAAGGCTGAATCAATCCTGGTGCCAGCCAGTCTTGAATCAGCACAGCTATGGATCAGAGGGGTATCTTTGAGGGTTCTCACAGCTTTCCAAAGAGGTTCACAGGATGCCAAAATCCTAGGTGGTCCAAGATATCCAAGAAGAAAGAGTGTGCTTGAGAAACTGTCCACCAGATCCCAAACTTCTCCTCTTCTTGGTGCTATTCTGTTGTTGCTGGAAATCCACCTCCACTCAGGATCCCAAGGAAATCAGGAAGCAGAGTCTGAGATCTCCCTGGGCTGGCAACAGTTTGCCCACCACTTAATGGAGTCTCTCTCTCAGGGCACACACACTTCCTCCTCCTTCATTCTATCCTAGAATGCTCCAGCTCCATCCTGCTAGATGAACCTTAATTCTTAATCAATAACTAATCTTCCTTACAATGGGTAGAACCTCCAAGTTTGCATTTAGGTCATTATTAGTACCCCATCTTTATAGAGAGGGGCTTGTGTATCAATCACCTATTCACAACTTGTAAAAGAACGGGGCAAAATAGGGTAAGAAAAGGAATAGGATTGATAGATATTCTCTCCCTCCCTCTCTTTCTTCTCCTTCTCCTTCTCCTTCTCCTTCTCCTTCTCCTTCTCCTTCTCCTTCTCCTCCTCCTCCTCCTCTTCCTCCTCCTCCTCCTTATTCTCTTTCTTCCTTTCACCCTNCTTCTCCTCCTCCCCCCTCCTCCTCCTTCTCCTTCTCCTTCTCCTCCTCCTCCTCCTCTTCCTCCTCCTCCTCCTTATTCTCTTTCTTCCTTTCACCCTCTTTTCTTATTTCTTCTCAATATCACACTCATGATGACACACTCATGATGACTCATTCGTGTGGCACACTTATGACTAACTTGCAATGAACTTAAAACCACCAAAATCCTGCCACATTTTCACAGGAACTATCATCTAGATTTATCTTCCAAATCTTATACTTGTGCAGTCAGTTTTTGGAACCCAAATATGGGTCCTTACATTTATTCCTATTCAGTGTCATACCGTATATTCAGCACATCACTCAGAGCTGTCAAGATAATTTTTGGATTCTAATTCTATCTTCCAATGTGTTAGTTATCTCTCCCAGCTTCATGTTATCATAAATCTGACAGTCATGACATTTATACCTTCATCTAGATTATTGAAAAAATGTTAAAATATGATTCTTCCATATTATTAATGGTAAAGCTAAAGCATGGAGAACTCAAAACACTTTTCTAGTTGTAAGAAGCCTCCTTTCCTCCAACTATATAATTTTACAGAAAAGGAAACTGAGACCCAGAAAGCATGAGATTTACCCCAAATCACATAGTTAGTAATGAATTGAAGCTAGAATCTTGGTCTTTTGTTTCTTAATGCAATATTCTGATAATCATACCATGCTTTCTGGATTAACATAAAATTTCCCCATACAAATAAGCTACTTTGTTATGTTCCCATGTTTTTTGATAAGATTAAGTCACAAAGTAGTCAATATGTATTTTAGGTTTTAGAGGTGACATGATATAACAATCAGAGTGCCAAGAGTAAGGAAAACCTAGGTTCAAGTCTTGCTTCTGAAACATGCTTACTCTGTAAAGTTGATGAAGTAACAACTTCACAGTGTCCTCCAGGTAATTCTCTAAAACTATAAACTAAAGGATTATAATCAAATTGCTTTAGTAAAGGAAGCTTCTTTCCTGGGAATATCTTACATCAAAAAAATCAGAGGTCTAGACCAATTTTCACCCCAAAACTGTTCAATAGCTATGATTTATTGGGATATAAGAGTTATTTTTTTAATTTTTATTTTGAATATTTTCCCATAGTTACATGTTTCATGTTATTTCTCTCTCCCTAAATCCCCCTAACCTACCCTTAGCCAACACACAATTCCACTGGGTTTTACACGTATCATTGATCAAGACCTAATTCCATATTATTGATAGTTGGACTAGAGTTATTGTTTAGTATCTATATTCCCAATAATATCCCCATCAGCCCATGTGTTCAAGCATTTGTTTTTCTTCTGTGTTTCTGCTCCCACAGTTCTTTCTCTAAATGTGGCTAGTTTTCCTTCTCATAAGTCACTCAGCCTTGCTCTGGATCCTTGCATTGCTGCTAGTAGAGAAGTCCGTTATGTTCGATTGCACCACCATCAGGATATGAGATTTAAACATGCCTTATTGCCAGTTTTTCAGAGCTCCTTGGTTTATAAAAA
>NW_025371283.1:0-4870 GCF_016433145.1 Gracilinanus agilis | reverse complement strand
ATATATATATATATATATATATATGTATATATATATAAACAAATAGTTACAGTGCAAAATGGTAAATGATGAGTGCATATGGGAAAGGTTAAAAATTAATTCTACTGAATTTTAAGGGATAAAATTTCATTATTCATTATTGGAGCATGAAGGAAATCATGATGGAAAAATATTGTATTAGAGTTGGTTCTTAAAAGATGAAAAGAAAATTTTAAAATCTAGAGAGTCTTTAGAGGAAGAGCAATTCTATTCAAATTTAGAGAGGTGGTAAAGGAAAGGCTATAAATGGGGAACTGAAATACTCCAATTTGACTGGAGCAATGTATATGAGAGAAATTTGAGATCAAACTGTAAATGTAGAATTGGGTAAGTGTGAAGCATCTTGAATATCAGGCAGGGGAATTAAAATTTCATTAAATAAACAGTAACGAAATGAAGAGCATTGAACATTTTACTTAGAAGCTCTCTAATGTGCTGATCATGAAATATTGATTATTGTACTTACCACTTGTGTGGTATCTTCTCTTCTGCACTAGAGTGTAAACCCTAACAGAATAGTGACTTTTTCTTATGTTCATTTTATATTATCCCTAGCATGGAGCACAGTGCTAGGTACAAGGTAAACACAATAAATTTTTGTGGAATAAATAAGCAATTAGAATTGTTGCATAAAAATTTCAAAGGTACTTTCTCTTTTGAATGGCTTTAAGGATACAGCCTAATAACAATTGTAGTTGCATTTCTTTGGAAACTTAAAATATGTCTCCTTATTTTCAGAAGTATCAAATCTTAATCTTATCACAGCCTTGGGCATTATTGCCCCTATTCTATTAAATAAAATACTGAGGCTCAGAGTGGTAAACCCTTTACCTTGCCCAAGGTCATTCAACTAGTGGAGGTCAGAAGCAGCACTTAAGCTCAAGACTTTCTGATTCTAAGTCCAGTATTCTTATTTTCTAGAATGCTTGGAGCAGGTGATAGAAGACCTTTACAGTACAAGTAGACTCTATTGAACAATAAATTACCAAAGAAGAAGGACATTTTCTCTTTAAAATCAAAGTATATTGTTAAGTCATGTTTTGTCAAATTTTAGTTCAAATGTTTAGATATTTAGATAGAGATTTAGATATTTAGATAGAGAGTTTAAATAAAAATATTCCAATATGACTGGAACAGTGTCTTTGAGAATTTGAGATTCATTTTTTAACTGTGTGTGTATATATATGGTATGTATTCACAGTTGAAAAATATATCTCAAATTCTCATGATACTTCCCTATGAGAGACAGAGAGAAAGAGAGAGAAAAGAGAAGAGGAAAGAAGAGAGGAGAAGAGAAGAGAAGAGAAGAGAAGAGAAGAGAAGAGAAGAGAAGAGAAGAGAANAGAAGAGAAGAGAAGAGAAGAGAAGAGAAGAGAAGAGAAGAGAAGAGAAAAAAAATACGGTTGGATATTCAAATCCTGACTTGCTCTCACTTTTTTTTCCCCTCCTTCAGAGGTCCTAGAGATGAATTGAAGAAATTTCAATTTGCAGCTCAGAGGAAACATCAAGACATTGTTCTTTGCTTCCTAAACCCTCTCAGTGAAAACTCCCAATCACTTCCTTTTTGTTTTATATTCTACATTATAGGTAATGACATCATTAAGCTAGCATACAATTTATGCTGTGAATGGAGGAACCTTGTCAGAGATGAATTAGATTGCTGTCCTGTCAGAATAAAGGACCCATCTTTCATCCTAAAGACTCCAAATTCTTCCCAAAGTACCAAGAAAATGCACAGTAATAATTTAGAAAAATACAGAATGAAGAAAAACCCTAGGCATTCACTAGACGTAAACACCCACTTTTTTCTCTGCTTTTCAAGTTGAATTCTCTACCAACATCTATTTCCATGGCCCTTTCCATGATGGGATATTAGCTTTTAGGCAGAACTTTCCATCTTTTCTGAAACACATCCATCTATGATCTTATTCTCTATTACAAATATTCCTCCTATAGCTACAATTATCTACAATTTGCAAGATAGAACTTAAGAGAAATTTTTCACTGCTCACAGTTATTTTGTCTTCATAATATCCTTGTCCATTGCTCCTTGCCTGCACAATTGTAATAACGTTCTTCCCCTCTTCAACTTCCTTCTTCTTTGAGGCAATCCAGCTTTGTGCTTTGGTCTCTGCCTGTCAAAATCATTCCCTTCCTTCTAAGGCCCATTTCACATGTCAGCTGCATTATGACCTGATATGGTTATTAGACTAATATTCATGAAGTCCATTCAGAAGAGATGTTGCCCTAGAAATGCTTATGTAGAGCTCAAGCATATCTTTAGGTGCTTCATGCATGCCAATACCCCCACACCTACTCCCCCCCAAATTATTACCTACCTACAATATATTGAGCACTAACTATGCTGCTGGGGGTATTACTGAGCCAATAAAGGATAGACTCAGCTCTTTCAAAGTTTAAAGTCTGTTGGGGGAAATAAGGCATAAATATGGCAAGGAAAATAAATAAAAATGACTCCATCTTAAAATTATTCTACCATTCTCCTATTATTCACAGGCATCTATCTGTCTAGCCTATCCTATGTACTTTGTTTTCTGAAATATTTTAATTTCTTTACATATATCATCTCTAGATTATATTATCTTTGAGTCCTAATGCTATTTTCGTCTTCTTTCTATTTCAAGTACCTTATAAATAGAAGGTATCTATTAAATATTTGTTGAATTGAATTTACTGAAAGGTTACAGATTTAGGTATTAGGAGAGCTCAGCCTAGAACTCAAGTTTACAGAGATGTAGTTCAGGAATCTTTCCAAGGGAAAATGATAACCTTGAGTTGCCAAGTTGTGTATCTATCTAATCAATATGAACTAGCTTCCCTTCTCCTGCCACAGGTTCACCACTCAGCCTATGCTCTTGATCTTGCCCCTTCTCTTCTCTACTATGTATCTACATAATTGTTCAGTCTCACCCCAGCACAAACCTTCTTATCTTACCTTCAGTCTTTCATTATTGGATCTTTCTGTTACTATTATGCTCATATTTCTTAATTATTTTTAAATTTCTTAATTATAATATCCTCTATACCAGTGATGGCAAGCCTTTTAGAGATAGAATGATGCCTCCTCCATTGAGTGCTGTGCTTCCACCTAGAGACATACCCCTACCCTCAACCAAGTGCCTGGCACACCCTACTCCCCTCCTTTACCCACACAGGGAAGGGAGAAAGGGCTCCCATTGGGGTGCTGGGTAGGGTAGTAGGTGAAGTGAGGAATGTCCTCAGGGAGTGTAGAGAGAGGGAGGGTAATGGCCCAAGCACTCCGCTCTGCTCCAGGTTTGCCACCTATGAATTGTCCACCTTATCCCTGTGTGCTCCCATTGGACTGCTGGGAAGAGGGCAGAGTGTGAAAAAATGTCAGCACACATAGTGGAGAGGAGGGGTGAGCAGCTCCGCCCCAGTCCCTCTGCCTTTATAGTAATGAACTCTGCAAGGGGGAGGGCAGCTGAGTGCTCACAAAGAGTGCTTGGTGTGCCATAGGTTCAACATCTATACAAGTATATCCCAATATACCTTTATATCTGTATATTTATAAATATATATATTTATATATTTATACATATATGTTTGCATATAAAGAGAGGATGTGGTATATATACATATATGTATGCATATGTGTGTATAGACATATATTTATACACACACATATAAAATCCCCTAAAAGTATCATAAATATTAAACACCAAGAGAGAATAGTGTTCACTTGATGCCTCCATTTCCTTATGAACCATTAAGTCTTCAGCCCCTTAAAATTTGGCTTATGATCCTACCACAGTTTTCAATCTATTCTCTTTGTCACTTCAAAACTATTATATCTCATGTGTCATTCTCTGTCATCATCTTCATGAATACTGGTCTCTGTTGACTATCCTTTTACTAAAATACTCTCCTCCATTCTTTCTTTGTATGAGATCAACTCTCTCATTGATTCATTTTCATTTTTCAATCCTCTGAAGTATCCACACATCTCTTTCATCCTTTTCTACTTTGATGATTTAATATACTTTCATACATTCAATTATTCTCTCTCTTTTCGTGAGTGTATTTCTGTACATAAAGTTATATACAAACATGTTTATTTACACCTTATAGAATATATATAAATATTATCTATTCTTTACATACACTTATTAAAAAAGAGGGGGGAAAGAGGGACACCCAATCAGTCACTTAGCATATATTAATTGAACTACTCTATATCATATAGTGTTAAGTTCTAGAAATATAAGAAAAGGATAAAAACTATTCCAAATAGTCTTTGCTTTTGCAAAGTTTACATTCTAGTAGAGGAGACAAGATGAAATAGTATATACAAAGAAAATATGTACAAGATAAATCAGAGATTTATGTACAAGATATGTACAAGATAAATTAGAATAAAGGCACTGACTTTAGAGACCTGAGAAAGGATTCTCATATAGGGTGAGAATTTAGCTGAGATGAGACTTGAGGGAAGTCAAGGAAGCCAGGAGGCAGAGGTAAGGTGAAAGAGTGTTCTAAGCATGGGCCACTGACAGTGAAAAGGCACGTGTTCAGGAGATAAGGTTTTCATGTTTGAAGAATAGCAAGTAATATAGTGATACTACATCACAGAGTAACTAGGATAATTAAGATGTAGAAGACTGTAAACTGAGGAAGTAGGAAGATTAATAAGGGTTTTGAAGGACAAACAGAGTATTTATTACTTGTTCCTGGAAGAAATAAGGAATCACAAGAGCTTCTGAATAGGGGAGTGAGTAAAGAGGAAATGGAGGATGAAACAGAGAAGGGAGAGAGAGAGAGAGAGAGAGAGAGAGAGAGAGAGAGAGAGAGA
>NW_025371282.1:0-1825 GCF_016433145.1 Gracilinanus agilis | reverse complement strand
AAGGAAGGAAGAAGAAAGAAAGAGTCTTGGCTTGTTTCCAAAAGTCCTTTAACAAATGGATTAAATCTCTATTGGCCAGAAAAGTACTCCAATGATAGCATAGCCAAATTGTCAGTCTCTTCTTTTGTTCAGTCATTTACATATCCTCTTTCTCCAAGCTTCTTCTCTAAGAATTATTAAAGAATACTTAAAATGTGCATTTTTAGGATTGCACAGGATTTGACATCTTAACAGTGGATAGGTTGTTAGATTTGGTGTCGTAAAGGCCTAATTTCAAATCTTGCATCAGACATTTGTTAGCTATCTGATCCCACACAAGTTATTTACTTAACATCTCAAAGCCTTAGTCATCTATAAAATTGGCACAATAATAACAATTACCTCACAAGGTTGTTGTAAATATTTCAAATGAGAAAATGTGGAAAGTGGTTTGCAAACCTTAGAGCACTATATTATTATTATGAGTGCTATTATTATTATCTTAATAGTCATAATTATTGAGATAATTGGTCTCTGTTGGTGAATATTGGATCTTTTTTCTCAGTCCCTGTCTGTGAGAACACAAAGGCATGCTTATTTGTCTTAAGGCAGTCAATCCTATTTGGATTTTTCTTGAATTTTCTCTTTATGTCTCTCTCAAAGTAGAATTGATTTTACATGTTGGTTATAGCAATGAGAATACTTTCTATAACCCAATCCACGCTGTCCACTAGAAGTACTTTGCCACAAATTAGCTGCTAGTGTTCTTTAACCTGTAGTCAGTCTGACCATAGCCAGGCTAGACGTTACCTAATGAATATAGAGTTTCCAAGGCTAGAAGAGAGAACTATAGTGTGAACCAGCTTCAACTCTGACAACTTATTGCTGCTTGGCAGTGATAGCAGGGGCTTTAGAAGATAGCTGAGAATTAGAACTGGTAGGGAGAACAGTTTTTATACAAAGGATTAGTGCTAGAATGAAAGGTAAAGGGTAAGAAGACTGGAAAGAGGAGATTGGTTAATATGGTGAAAAATTTTAAAAGTCAAACAGAGCATTATATATTTGATATCAGACTTAATAGTAGCCATTTGAATTTAAATTAAGATGAATTAAAAGAAGAAGAGACTTGGGGCAATAAATAAATAAATAAATAACAGATTACAGTGTTATTGCAATAGTCCACACAAAAGGTGGTATGAACCTTTAGTGCAGTGGTGGCTATTATGATTTCTGACAAAGCCAAAGTAAAAATAGATATGATTAAAAAAGACAGGGAAGGTCATTACATCCTGATTAAAGGCAGTATAAACAATGAGGAAATAACACTGCTCAATATATAGGCACCAAGTGGCATAGCATCCAAATTTATAAAGGAGAAACTGGCAGAGCTCAAGAAGGAAATAGATAGTAAAACCATACTAGTGGGAGATCTAAATATTCCTCTGTCAGATCTAGATAAATCAGACCGAAAAATAAATAAGAAAGAGGTAAGAGAGGTGAATGAAGTCCTAGAAAATTAGATTTAATTGATATGTGGAGAAAAATAGGGACAAAAAGGAATACACCTTCTTCTCAGCTGCACATGGCACATTCACAAAGATTGACCATGTTATAGGGCATAGAATCATTGCAAACAAATGCAAAAGAGCAGAAATAATAAATGTAATCTTCTCAGATCATAATGCAATAAAAACAATAATTAGTAAGGGCACCTGGACAGGAAAATCAAAAACTAATTGGAAATTAAATAATATGATTCTTCAAAACCAATTTGTCAAAGAAGGAATCATAGAAACAATCAACAATTTCATTGAAGAAAATGACAATGATGAGACATCCTACCAAA
>NW_025371281.1:2518-7487 GCF_016433145.1 Gracilinanus agilis | reverse complement strand
ATATATACATACGTATATAATATAATATTTCAAAACTGTTGTATGTTTGTTCTATCCTGCTGACCTCCTTTTTTCTATTTCTTAGCAAGTATCAGATATTTTGGATAAATGTTGTTTTATAATACAGTTTAAAAGCTGCTACTGCTACACTACCTTCCTTAACATTTTTTCATGAATTCCTTTGATATTTTTGAATTTTTGCTTTTCTAAATGAATTTTCTTATGGCACTAGCATAAAAATAACAATTGAGAAATAGGTCACTAAAAATTAAAAATTAAAAAATGAGTAAGCAAAAGAGAAATAACCCAACCATAGATAGCTGCTTTGGAAATAAAGCAGATCAGTGTTCAAATTCAGAAGACAATGGAAATAAAACATCCACTTCTAAAACTATAAAGAAAAATACAAAATGGATACAAGCCCATAAATATTTCTTTGAAGAGCTTTAAAAAGACTTTAGAAATAAAATGAGAGAGGTTGTGGAAAAATTGGGGGAAAAACAAATAAAAGCAAGGCAAGAAAATTGAGAAAATTTTGAAAGAAAGGTCAACCAATTGGAAAGAGATTCAATAATATAATTCATTAAAAAATAGAATTGGGGAGGGGAAGCTGGTTAAAATATTAAAGCACCATTATCTTTCAATAGCTAGGCCAGGGTGGTGGTAATCACTTGACCAGAAGAATCAGAATCAATTCTCACTTCATATGTATATATTTGAACCTCTGACTATATACACACACACATACACACACACACATACACACACACACGTGTGTGTATATATATGTGTGTGTGTATATATATATATATTTGAACCTCTGACCATAGCCAGAAGGATGAAAGAATGATGGGTTAAGAGGCAGCATGATCTAAAACTGAGTGCACTGACTTAGACTCAGAAAATTTAACTCCAAGTCCCACATACTCCAGTAAACATCTTGTGGTTTGGAGCAAGTCACTTCACCTCACTGATGCTGAGTGTCTCCATTTCCAAAATGGGGGTGATTTAATTAAATGCAAAAAGAATTTATTAATATCCTAACCTTGAACTTCCAAGTTAAGATGTCGGCATAGTAAAAAGCAGCTGTTTGAACTCTCCTAACCCACGCATATAGGACTCCTCAAGAAGACATAAAAACAAATCCAGAGGAACAAAGGGACCCCACAACGGGGTGCAGCATTGGAGGTACGTGGAATCGGGGCATTTCCATGCTATAAAGGGGTGAAACAGCTCTCACTAAAACTCAAGATGAGCAACCCCCTCCCCCATGCCACACCACCTACAGTGCCAAGGCCAGTACACAAGAGTCAGAGCAAGTTTGGGGCACACCCATTAAGTCTCTGGCAGCTCACCAGGGCTTGTTCCTGAGAGCAGCAAGACTTAAGACCCCCAAGAGGCTAAAGAACTCACGGACTTTGAACACAGACCTTGAGCACAGGCACAAGCGAAGGTGCTGACACAGGCATGGGCTAAGGCCCAGACAAAGGGGCTGATTCTGAGTGCAGGAGTAGACCTTGAGTGAGGATCCAGCTCAGAGAGGTGCATGACTGTGGAAGCAGCACCCTGAGACTGTTAAAGTTGCTTCAGGCAGAAGAACAAGCAAGGAGACCACCAGGAGGCTTGACCCTGAGAACAACTAAATCTGAGACTTCAGGAGCCTAAAAAGCACAGACAGATCCTGGGCACAAGCATAAAGCTGAGAGAGCACACAGCTCACAATGGCAAGCCAAAATCAGGAAAACCAGAAGAGAAACATGAAGAAGAAACCTTTAACACTCGACAACTTTTACACAGAAAAATATCCAGACAACAGAGCAAACAGCAGAGGAGAACAAACAAGTAACCATATCCAAACCTTCCCAAAACAATGAAAACAGGTCACAAGGTCTTGAAGAGTTCAAATCTGAGATTACGAGAAAGATGGAAGAGATTTGGCAAGAAAATAACAGTTTAAAAGGCAGAATTTCACAATGGGAAAGTGAGGTAAGTAAATCAAAGACAAGAAATGACCAGATTGAAAAGGAAAACCAAAATATTGTAGCCAAAAACCAAAAGATTGTAGCCAAAAACCAGTCTCTAAAGGCTAGAATTGGGCAATTCGAAAAAGATGCCCCCAAATGAAAAGAATTGATAAGCAAATTGGAGACCAAAATCAAACAGCTGGAAAACAGGACAGACCAAACTGGCAAGAAAATAACAGTTTAAAAGGCAGAATTTCACAATTGGAAAGTGAGGCAAGTAAATCAAAGACCAGGAATGAACAGATTGAAAAGGAAAACCAAAAGATTGTAGCCAAAAACCAAAAGATTGTAGCCAAAAACCAGTCTCTAAAGGCTAGAATTGGGCAATTCAAAAAAGATGCCCCCAAATCAAAAGAATTGATGAGCAAATTGGAGTCCAAAATCAAAAAGCTTGAAAACAGGACAGACTAAATTGAAAAGGAAAATCAAAAGCTTATAGCAGAAAATGAGTCTCTAAAGAAAAGAACTGGGCAAGTAGAAGGTAATGATTTCTCAAGACAGCAAGAACAAATAAAACAAAGTCAAAAGACTGATAAAATAGAAAGAAACATGAAATATCTCAATGAGAAACTGACAGTCCAAGAAAACAGGTCTATAAGAGACAATTTGAGAATCATTGGTCTTCCTGAAAAAGCAGAAATTAATAGAAATTTGGACTCCATACTAAAAGAAATTATTCAGCAAAATTGCCCTGAAGTTCTACAACAAGAAAGCAATATAGACATTGAAAGGATCCATAGATCACCCTTTACACTAGACCCAGAAAAGACAACCCCCAGGAATATAATAGCCAAATTCAAGAGCTTCCAAGTAAAAGAAAAAAATTTACAAGAAGCCAGAAAGAGACAATTCAGATATCAAGGAGAACCAATCAGGATCACACAGGATCTGGCAGCCTCCACACTACAAGACCGCAAAGCTTGCAACATGATATTCAGAAAGGAAAGAGAATTGGGTCTACAACCAAGGATCACCTACCCATCAAAACTAACCATATACTTCCAAGGGAAAGTTTGGGCATTCAACAAGATAGAAGATTTCCAAGTATTTGCACAGAAAAGACCAGGACTAAATGGAAAGTTCGATATCCAACCACAAAAATCAAGAGAAACATGAAAATGTAAATAAGAAACAGAGGGGAAAGAAAGAAAACTCATATTTTTTAAATTTGCCTCTTTATAAGGGCTTCAATATGATCTAATTACTGGTATTACTATGTGGAGAAATGTTATGTATAATTCTCTGTAGTGAACTCTGTTCACCATTATAGTATTCACTATCATAGCAATTAGAAGAATTATTCATAGGGAGAGGTTGGAATACTGAGTGGTCTAAGATGATAAGGGTGGGTGGGAAAGAGGGGGGTGAAAAGGAGAGGACACCAAGAGAAACTTGAAGGAATAAGAAAAATAGGATATTCCATTACACACAAAAAGAGTATGGGAAGGGGAAGGGATGAATGCTATTATAAGAAGGAGAGGAAGAGAGCATTAAGAGTAATATTTAAACCTTACTCTCAGTGTAATTAACCCTGAGAGGGAAGAGTAGCTTTATCCATTGGGATATAAAACTCTATCTAACCCTACTGAGAAAGTCAGAAGGGATAAACCAAAGGGAGCAGGGGAGTGGGGAGGTCAAAAAGGTAGAGGAGAAGAAGGGGAAGGGAATTCATTAGGCCTTAAAAATAAATAGAGGGGAATAATAAGGGAGGGGGTAGAAAGGGAAGTAAATCAAGGGAGGGGACAAGGGTTACTGGCATAAAGCAAACCACTGGTTTAAAAGGAAATAGTGTAAGAAGAAGGAGTAGAACTAGGAGATGATACCAAAATGTTGGTGAATACAAAACTGATAATTATAACTCTGAATGTGAAAGGGATGAACTCGCCCATAAAAAGGAATTAAATAGCAGAGTGGATTAGAAACCAAAATCCTACCATATGTTGTCTACAAGAAACACAATGAGGCGGGTGGACATACACAAGTTAAAGGCAAAGGGCTTGAGCAAAATCTTTTGGGCTTCAAATAAGAAAAAAAGGCAGGAGTGGCAATCATGATTTCTGACAAAGCCAAAGTAAAAATAGATATGATTTAAAAAAGACAGGGAAGGTTATTACATCCAGATAAAAGGCAATATAGATAATGAGGAAATAACAGTGCTCAATATGTATGCACCAAAAGGCATAGCATCCAAATTCATAAAAGAGAAACTGGTAGAGCTCAAGAAGGAAATAGATAGTAAAACCATACTAGTGGGAGATCTAAATATTCCTCTTTCAGATCTAGATAAATCAAACCAAAAAATAAATAAGAAAGAGGTAAGAGAGGTGAATGAAGTCCTAGAAAAATTAGATTTAATAGATATGTGGAGAAAAATAAATAGGGACAGAAAGGAATACACCTTCTTTTCAGCTACACATGGTACATTCACAAAGGTTGACCATGTAATAGGGCATAGAAATATTACAAACAAATGCAAAAGAGCAGAAATAATAAATGTAACCTTCTCAGATCATAATGCAATAAAAATAATAATTAGTAAGGGCACCTGGACAGGCAAATCAAAAACTAATTGGAAATTAAATAATATGATTCTCCAAAACCAGCTAGTCAAAGAAGAAATCATAGAAACAATCAACAATTTCATTGAAGAGAATGACAATGATGAGACATCCTACCAAACTCTGTGGGATGCAGCCAAGGCAGTACTCAGGGGGAAATTTATATCCTTGAGTGCATATATTAACAAATTAGGGAGGGCAGAGATTAATGAATTGGGCATCCAACTTAAAAAATTAGAAAGCAAGCAAATTAAAAATCCCCAGATGAAAACTAAATTAGAAATACTAAATATCAAGGGAGAAATTAATAAAATCGAAAGTAGAAGAACTATTGATTTAATAAGACTAGAAGCTGGTATTTTGAAAAAACAGATAAAATAGACAAAG
>NW_025371281.1:0-2433 GCF_016433145.1 Gracilinanus agilis | reverse complement strand
AATTATATGGCAATAAATATAGCAATCTAGGAGACATGGATGAATATTTACAAAAATATAAATTACCTAGATTAACAGCAGAAGAAATAGAATACCTAAATAATCCCATATCAGAAAAAGAAATTGAACATGCCATCAAAGAACTCCCTAAGAAAAAATCCCCAGGGCCTGATGGATTCACTAGTGAATTCTATCAGACATTCAAAGAGCAACTAATCCCAATACTATAAAAATTATTTGATATAATAAGCAAATAAGGAGTCCTAACAAATTCCTTTTATGACACAAATATGATTCCAAAACCAGGTAGATCAAAAACAGAGAAAGAAAACTACAGACCAATCTCCCTAATGAACATAGATGTAAAAATCTTAAATAGAATACTAGCAAAGAGATTCCAGCAAGTGATCAAGAGGACCATCCACCATGATCAGGTGGGATTTATACCAGGATTGCAAGGATGGTTCAACATTAGGAAAACCATCCACATAATTGACCACATCAACAATCCAACAAACAAAAATCACATGATTATCTCAATACATGCTAAAAAAGCCTTTGACAAAATACAGCACCCATTCCTATTAAAAACCCTGGAAAGTATAGGAATAGAAGGACCTTTACTAAAAATAATAAACAGTATATACCTAAAACCATCAACAAGCATCATATGCAATGGGGATAAATTAGAAGCATTTCCAATAAGATCAGGAGTGAAACAAGGATGCCCACTATCACCTCTATTATTCAACATTGTACTAGAAACACTAGCAGTAGCAATTAGAAAAGAAAAAGAAATTGAAGGTATCAAAATAGGCAATGAGGAGACTAAGCTATCACTCTTTGCAGATGATATGATGGTCTACTTAAAAAATCCTGGAGAATCAACTAAGAAGCTTGTAGAAATAATCAACAACTTTAGCAAAGTTGCAGGATACAAAATAAATGCACATAAATCATCAACATTTCTATATATTTCCAACACATCACAGCAGCAAGAAGTAGAGAGAAAAACACCATTTAAAATCACCCTAGATAATAATACTTAGGAATCTATCTACCAAAACAAACACAGGAATTATACAAAAACAACTACAAAACACTTTCCAAACAATTAAAACTAGATCTAAACAATTGGAAAAACATTGATTGCTCATGGGTAGGACGAGCAAACATAATAAAAATGACCATTCTACCCAAGTTAATTTTCCTATTTAGCGCCATACCTATCAAACTACCAAAAAACTTTTTTATTGAATTAGGAAAAAATATAACAAAGTTCATTTGGAATAGCAAAAGATCAAGAATATCAAGGGAAATAATGAAAAAAAAATGTGAAGGAAGGGGGCCTAGCAGTACCAGATATTGAACTATACTATAAAGCAGCAGTCCTCAAAACAGTATGGTACTGGCTAAGAGACAGAAGGGAGGATCAGTGGAATAGACTTGGGGTAAGTGATGTCAGCAAGACAGTGTATGATAAACCCAAAGAGCCCAACTTTTGGGAAAAAATCCACTATTTAACAAAAACTGCTGGGAAATTTGGAAAACAATATGGGAGAGATTAGGTTTAGATCAACATCTCACACCCTACACCAAGATAAACTCAGAATAGCTGAATGACTTGAATATAAAGAGGGAAACTATAAATAAGTTAAGTGATCACAGAGTAATATACTTGTCAGTTCTCTGGGAAAGTAAAGATCTTAAAACCAACCAAGAGTTAGAGAAAATTACAAAATGTAAAATAAATGATTTTGATTATATAAAACTAAAAAGCTTTTGTTCAAACAAAAACAATGTAGCCAAGATCAGAAGGGAAACAACAAATTGGGAAAAAATCTGTATAACAAAAACTCTGACAGGGATCTAATTATTCAAATATACAAGGAGTTAAACAAATTGTATAAAAAATCAAGTCATTCCCCAATTGATAAATGGGCAAGAGAAATGAATAGGCAATTTTCAGATAAAGAAATCAAAAGTATCAATAAGCACATGAGAAAGTGTTCTAAATCTCTAATAATTAGAGAAATGCAAATCAAAACAACTCTGAGGTATCGCCTCACGCCTAGCAGATTGACTAAAATGAAAGAAGGAGAGAGTAATGAATGTTGGAGGGGATGTGGCCAAATTGGAACATTAATGCACTGCTGGTGGAGTTGTGAACTGATCCAACTATTCTGGATGGCAATTTGGAACTATGCTCAAAGGGCTTTAAAAGAATGCCTGCCCTTTGATCCAGCCATACCATTGTTGGGATTGTACCCCAAAGAGATCATAGATAAACAGACTTGCATGAAAATATTTATAGCCATGCTTTTTGTGGTGGCAAAAAACTGGAAAATGAGGGTCTGTCCTTCTATTGGGGAATGGCTGAACAAACTGTGGTATATGCGGGTGATGGAATACTATTGTGCTAAAAGGAATAAT
>NW_025371280.1:0-4060 GCF_016433145.1 Gracilinanus agilis | reverse complement strand
AATCAATACAGTATATTGGTTCCAAGGCAGAAGAGGGGTAAATGCTAGGCAGTGAGGGTGAAGTGCCTTGCCCAGGGTCAAAGATGGAGAGCTTGAAGGGACTTCAGAGGCCATCTCTTTCAACCCCCTCCTTTTATAGATGAGGAAAATGAGGTCCAAGGAAGGTAAGAGAATTGCCCGAAGGAAGCATAAGAGATAGGATTTGACCCTAGAATCCCTAATTACAGAACAAAAACTCATTGAATTTTACCACAATAAACTCTTTTAAAATTTGAATGTATGAAACCTAGAAGTATAGAAATGGTTTATGCATAGAGATATGAATATATATATATATATATAATGGCTATTTATATGTACATATATATAACTATGCATATATGTGTGTATGGTGGGAAAATATATTGATATTTAGTTATTTCGAGTTTGGAGAATTCCTGGTGTACAAACCTTCCTCACTCAACACAGTTTGGCTTCTTGTCTGTGATCTGTGTTTTTTGGAGTGTTTCCTGGGTCACTGATAGGCAAAGTGGTTTGCCCATGGTCTTACAGAACCCAAGTCTTTAATCTCTAAGGATGATCCTTTTTCTATAATACTGTTATTTCTTATTGTGTAAATGGTCTACTCTAGAGAGCATAGGGTACTTGCATATATAAACACATCATACCTTCATTTCAGGGAAAAGTGGTCCATTTGGGATTCTCCAAATAGTTATTAATACATTGGGACAAATATTAGAAATGGGATATTTGTTCATTTTCCTCATGCCATTCTCTATGCACATAAAATCATCCTCTCAACCAATATCAGCTTTCCTGGAATGATTTACTTATTTCCTAACTTCTCAGGAAGCCTAGGAGGTGGGGTTGGGTGCTCACTAATTTCCACTGTAGCCTACCTGCTCCTTTCCTGCCTTACATCTCTGAAAAAAGGGGGGAAGAGGATAGTGATAGGAAATCAATCTGACTTAAAGCATGCTTCTCTGGTAAAGAGATCAAAGACCTGATATGTTTTTGGTGTGACTACTTTTTTCACTAAAACAAATCTCCTCATCTCAGTCTTTGAGTCTCTGTAGCTGGACAGAATTATCACATAGTGACCATCCCTCTGATGAAAAGACTCCTTGATTCGAGCCATTTTAATAATAAAACAGACCTTTAATACATCACCAGGCTTGTACTCAATGCCCTCATGGTAAACTCTACATAAGTGTTAGTTATTATTATTATTAAAGCTTAGTAAAAACTGTTAATACTTTTGTTCAAAGATAGCTTTTGAGAATACATGATACCTTCTGTACTTTAGTTAAAAAAAACGAAGAAGAAAAAATAGAAATTTAGTGGAAGAATTGAAAATATAACCCTCTTGGAAATGGCTTTAAAATGTTAGCATATGAAAAGGGAGAGCAGCAGAGTCTGATCCTATGATTCCATTGGTATAAGGAACTCCATGGAAAGGAAAGGTTCTACCAATGCAGATTCAATGCACCTTCTCTTCCATTTGGAGTCTTAATAGAATTTTGAGAGAATATGACCTGCTCAGGGAAATGACTTGGCAAGTGAGACAAGGTATGTAAAAATCATTTTTAAGAACTTACTATGAGCAAAGCACCGGGCCAATCAAGCTCTGAAATTACAAAGGGAGAGAACATACTCTCTGTGTTTGAATGAGAGAGAAACAGAAAGAGGGAGAAAGAAAAGGAAAGGGGGAGAGAGGGAGGATGGGAGAAAGAAAGAGAGATGTGTCACAGGCAAGACTTGACTCTAGGTCTTCCTGGCTTTAGATCTGGCTTTAGATCCATTCACTCTGGCATGGTGACTCTCTCTCTGCACATTGATTTAATTAAAATGTTGATGTGTAGCAAAAATATGAAGGATTCAGAGAAACATGAGATTTTTTATGAACTAGGCAAAATAATCAGAACTCATGGAATAGTGTACCCCCCAAATATAGCAATGCAAATGAAAAGATACCCAAAAGGAAGCTGTATTATGAAAAATGGAAAAACCACTGAAAGTCATAGAGGAGAGATAATTAACTATACCTCCTCCCTCGTGGTAGAAAGGTGGTTGACTCCCAGGGCAGAAAATTGTAGACACTGCCAGATAAGTTTTCTGTATCAGATATTATGGTTTAATTGTTTTTCTTCTTCACAATGGAGAGAACTATCTAAGAGTGAATGGGGGAATTATTGTAATATAAAGACAAAAGATGTTTTTAAATGAATTTTATAAATACAATCAACTTTAGGATTAAGGAACAAGCTTAGAGATAGGAGGTCCTGAGTTCAAATAAGGCCTTAGCCACTTCCTATGTGACCCTGGGCAAGTCACCTAACCCTCATTGCCTACCCCTTCAATTTGGGTCTTCGGCCTTGGAACCAATACATAGTATTGATTCTAAGGTGGAAGGTAAGGATATATTTTTAGATGCAGGTATTGAGGGAACAGAGACAATGTTAATGAATCTTGGGGGCAAAAGGAAGCTTGGAGGTTACCTACAGTATCTTTGAGAGCTGCTCATCCATCTTCCACTTGCTCTGGGGACAGTGATCAAATCCAAAGCATTATTATATTGCATCTAGAAGAGACATAGCAGTGGCCTTCCCTCACCATTCTTGTGCTTTTCCAGACAAAAATTCCTTTCCCTAGTCACAAATCCCAGGTAATTGTCATCTACTTCTGTTAGAATATAAGTTCCTTAAGGGCAGGGGATTGTCTCACTTTTGTTATAGGTCACTGTGTTGTGTCTATTACAGTGACTAGTACTAGTATTTTTTTATTCATTCAGCCCCTTGAACACCTCCCTGGATGAGGAAATCACTAGCCTGAAAGGCAGCATATTCCACTCATGGTTTGCTAGGTTTGTACTGAGCCTCTGTGGGCATCAGTTTTCTCTTGGAATAAGTGGAGTTGTAGTCCTGCTGGAGGCAACGGAACTGACCGGATGATGCCTTAAGATCTCTTCCAGCCCTGTGTTACTATGATTCTTGCCAGTCCCTTGACATGACGGCAGATGAGATGATGCTTACAAAGTGCTTGGTGCTCCTTGGGGACCCAAAGAGCAATGGCCTGTGTTTATGAGGCAGGCGATTTTTTTTTTTTTTTGCTAGGCATGATAAGCTGACATCTCTGATGGAAACCCTAAGGATGTGTGCGCCTGTTGCTGAAGCTGAGGTTGGCAGCGTAACTATGTTTTAATTGGGCAGATGTGTTAGAGAACACAGGAGACGGGAGTGAAAAGAAACGTCCCACCACAGCCGAAGTGGAAGTGACAGACTGTGTGGGAATACTTCAAAAAGGCCCCAGAATACTGGGAGGAGATTCCCCGAGAAGTCCCCTGTTCATTTCAGGAATAGTGCAGTGGCTTCTGATGCTTCTTCTTCAAGTGATTTGAGGTTTGCATATTTAAATTTTTGGCAATCTGGCATCGATTTGATTTCTTTCTCAGGAAACTCACATTGCCTGTGGGCTCTATTTCTTCTCATACTGGCCTGGCTTGGGAGAGTTTTCAGGTGATTTGGGCTGGCCAAAGACCATTCTGTCCTCCACAAGTGCCAATATCATCCTGGATTAGTGATTTTTCCAATCCACTACTCCTATCAAGTGCCCCAAATGAGAAGTTGTCTTCTGTCTAATATATCTAGAGCATATGAAGATCCTTATTTTCATCCCTGTTCCTTTAGTCATAGCCACCACTCTCCCCAATGTGGCCCCATTGTTTTTCTTAAATTTAAATTAAATTACATCAATCCTGTCCATCCTCCATAAATTTGTCTTGCCTCCCTAAAGAAAACTTGAGCTCCTTTGCAAGTGGGTGAAGGGGTAAGAGGTGAGGAGTAGAAGGACTGTTTCTTCATTTCTCTCAAGAGTCTAAACTTCTAGTAAATGCTCATCAAATATTTGTTAAATATGTATTGTCTTAAGTTATATTAACTAACTCTCTCTGTCTCTGTCTCTCTGTCTCTGTCTCTGTCTCTGTCTCTGTCTCTGTCTCTGTCTCTCTCTCTCTGTCTCTCTCTCTCTCTCTCTCTCTCTCTCTCTCTCTCTCTCTCTCTCT
>NW_025371279.1:1280-10237 GCF_016433145.1 Gracilinanus agilis | reverse complement strand
AATAAAAATCTATTGACAGTGACTTGATCTGTATAACATTCCATGCCCATGCGTAGTTCTCCAACTCTAATGAAGGAGTTGGTAGCCCTTTTTATACTAAACCATGGCATCTCTCAGATCCTCAGCCCCTCAGAGGAATGTCTCAGTTCATAGTCTAAGCACAATTTATCAAATACATTTGTGGATAATTTCAAAAAAGAAGATTAGATTAGATTGATTACAAAACATTTCTTAACATGTTCTATATTGCTAGGCACTGTGCTAGGCTCTGAAAATACATATACAAGCAAAATGACATTCCATACCCTCAAAGAGCTTGTAGTCTCATAGGGGGAAGACAATATATAAAAGGGAAGTAGAAAGGTGAGTGGGAAGTAGAGTAGTCTAAAGAGAAGGGAGCTGATTTGCGCTAAAAGTAAGCAAAGTGAAAATGATTATTGTGGTCGCTTTCTCAAATTTAGATATTGAGGCGAGAAGAAAGTCCCAGGTTGTGGACATTATTAGCAGGAGAAAGATGCTGTGGTTATCATTTCCCTTTCCCATTTTCTTTGCCCCAGTTGGCTTGGGGCTAGATCTAGTTGTTTTCATAAGGTCCTCAGGATCAGATTTCTTTCTGAAAGCGGAGTTTTTAGCCAGTCTGTACAATCTTCAAATTCTTCTTAAAGGGACCAAGATGATGGAGTTGAAAGACACAATAGAGCCCAGTTTTCTCCGCTCCCACTCTCCACTGAACAACAACCTTAGTACTACACGGCTCATTTCCTTAAGTCCATCCCCAACAATCTGTAAATAAGATCCAGATTCCATGAAGGATGAGGTAGGGGTGGGGAAGTGAGCCATAGCCAGACTGCTTTGTAATTTTTAGAAGAGGAAAAAAAAAGTTGAGGATGGGGAATAGTTTAGCTGGTTCCAGAAGGAAAGGATTTCAGTATAGTAAGGTAAATAAAAAAATAAAAAATCTTATGTGCTTATAACATTGTAGGAGCTTAATAAATGTTCATTGACTGATTGATATGACAATATACTCAAAGAATCCTTGAAAGTCAAGTATAAGATCAGTTAGGTGTCTCAGGGGAAAGAGAACAAAGCCTGGAGACAGAAGGTCTTGGATTCAAATGTAGCCTCAGACATTTCCTAGCTGTATGACCCTGAGCAAGTCACTTAATCCCATTTTCCCAGCCCTTACCACTCTTCTGCTTTAGGACTGATATTTAGGATTGACTTTAAGACAAAAGATAAGGGTTTTTAAAAAAAGGAAGTCAACTATAAAATTAATTGAAAATAACTTAAGTAAATAAATGTGCACAAATCATCAACATTCCTGTATATTATCAATAAAATCCAGCAAGGAGAAATTGCATGTAAAAGAACTATAGAATGCACTAAATGCAGGACTCTACCTACCAAGATACAGAGAAGAGTTATATAAATACAACTACAAACTACTGTTTACAGAAATAAAGACAGAGTAATCAGAGAAATATTAATAGCTCATAGGTAGGACAAATTAATATCATACAAATGGCAATACTACCTAAATTAATTTTCTTATTCACTGACATTCCAATTAAACACCAAAGGATTATTTTATAGAACTAGAAAAAATAAAAACAAAATTCACATAAGGGGTCTTTGAGGTATGCCCAGTTTACCTAACACGGAAGCACTCTTCATCCCCAGTCACATAGATGGGTATAACCTCCTTTGACTGGTTAGGCTGAGATGATTAGTCTCTTTCTAGTTCCAAAACTTTCTGGGGCTCCCTTTTCTGGCTCACAATCTTTACCAAAGTGTCCAGAAGATTGGATCTCAGTTTCACAGTGTAGATGCAATGACCTGAACAAGTGAAAAGAGAAGTACTTCCTTCCCCTATTTCTTCTTTTATTCTGCCTCAGAGGAATGGGTCTGGGAATGTTTGTTTCTATTTTTTTTCATTTGTCGTTCTCCATTTCAGGTGTGTATGGATTTTTAATAGCAGCCATGTTGGATCAAGCTTGATGGCCAGTTACCTGATCAGAATCAAAATGAACTGAGGTGGCATGAGCCTGACGTGAGCCAAGGGGCAGTTGGAAACTGCCTATATAAGGGGCAAACCTGAATCCACCCCTGGTCTCAGTCCTTGAGATAAAACTGGGCAAAGGAGGGAGGTGTCTTAGGCTTAGGCTAGGCAGAGTTAATTCTGATATTACTTTCAATTCCTATCAACTAGAAATATATTTAATCTTATCTATCAACTTCAGTTCTCTGATATTTACATCATCGAGAAGATTTATTCAAAACCAAACTATCATCTGCTGAACAAAACTTCAATCAAAAGGGGTCGGGTCTTCTGGCATTGGCCAGGCTGTTGAGCCATCTGAAGGCTCCTGATTATCAATTGATTATCTGGGAATTTCAATAACTACTCCTCTACTTAGATTCAACTTAGAAATCCGATTCCCACTTTCCATCATTAATCCCATCTTCCCTTTTCACCCATTTACCAACACTAAATCATGTACAATGAAGCCATCTGCAAACCTGTCTGTGATTCTCAGGATTCCAAAAAGAGGGTGTCAGTTGTAGAAATCATCTTGGTTGTTAGGGAAGAAGATTTCAAAGTTATTAATTCCTCAAATCATATTCTGAGTCATTCTGCAGTCAGAACTAGTGACCTAAACTAATTAATCTTAATAAATCTAACACACAAGTCTACTAGTTTAGGAATTAAGAGGATACAGCCATCTTCATTAATTTCCTAGGGATTTGTATGGAACCAGTCCGCTGTGTTCATCAATCAGCTGATTCTTCAGTTCTCAAGCTGCAGTACCAACCAATTGCTAGAAAGTCATCTAATTATTGACATAGGAAGATCCCACACTTTCTCCTACTGTGCCAAACTGCACTTGGAGTTGACCTTTTGGGATCATTACTTTACATTTGTGACCCATCAGGATCAATACCCCCTAAAAATTATCATAAGAGGTGCCAGAGGTGATACCTAATTGAACTCAGGAGTTGAAGTCATGGTGGCCTTGGTGATGTAGCCAGCCAGTCTAGCAGGGAAGCCCAGGGAAGCCAGGACAACTGGGTATTGAGTGCAAGAGGGGTTTTAGGACTTTGAACAGGGATTGGGGGTTCTATATAAACACACACACACACACACACACAGAGAGAGAGAGAGAGAGAGAGAGACAGAGAGACAGAGAGAGAGAGACAGAGAGACAGAGAGACAGAGAGACAGAGAGACAGAGAGAGAGAGTCAGAGAAAGACAGAGAAAGAAAGACAGAGACAGAGAGAGACAAAGAGAGAGAGAGACAGAGAAAGAAAGAGAGACAGAGAGAGAAAGAGAGAAAGGGAGAAAATATATATACATATATATAGAAAATTCCTTTACCTTCTCAAAGTAAAAAGAAGGTGGTACAAGGGGAGAGAAAGATTAAGCCCCACATGTTATAAATTTGTATATTTGTGATTACATCTTTTGAAGAAAAAATTGCTTTGTAAAAATTCATCTGTTAATGATTAAATGAGATTGGGGAGCAGAGGATCACCCTTTACAATTAGAAGAGCACTACTGGCGAGGGCTAGAGCCAATGACAGAGAAACTAGACACCTCCTACTCCCTCTGAAGTATACCAGAGAACCCCAGAGATGGGTTGATATGTAATATACCTGGCCCTTGGGCAGTGCAAGACCAGGGTAGAAGTGTTACATATATATTATATATACATGTATTATATATAAGAAAGTTCAAAAATCTCTAAGGAAATTATGAAAACAAAGTAGGAAGGAAGGGGGCAGTGTCAGATCTCCAACTATAATACGAAGCAGTAACTCTCAAAGCAATTTGGTTCTGGTTAAAAAATAAAGAACTCTATTGATAGATGAGATTAGCTACCCAACATATGGAAGTAAAGAAACCCTGTAGCTTAGTGTTCAATAAACATAAAAGCCCCAGCTACTGAGATAAGACTTTACTATTTGATAAAAACTGCTGAAAAAATTGAACAGCAGTATGGAAGAAATTAGATTTAGACCAACACTTCACACCTTAGACCAAGATAAGCGCCAAAAGGACATAATCTAAAATTTTAAGGTACTATCATTTTTTTATGGAGAAACATGGAAAAAGCTATCTATCACTTCTATGGATAGAAAAAAAAATTGACTCGGAAAGGAGCAGAGAGAAATAGAAAGAAAAAAAAGTATACTTGTGATTACATAAAATTTAAGTTTTTGCACAAACATAATAAATTTAAGATGAAAAGAGAAATAACTACCTGGAAAAATATTTATAATGAATTTCTCTGATAAAGGTCTCCTTTCTAAGATATTAAAATTTATAAAAAATAAGAGCTATTCTCTAATTGATAAATAGACTAAGAATATGAAGAGGAAATTAAAAAATTTTTAATGTTCTTAGAATTAATTTCCTTATTCAGTGCCATACCAAACTACCAAAAATCTACCAGAATAAACAATAACAAAACTCATCTTGAAGAATAAAAGATCAAGAATATCCAGGGAACTAATGAAAAAAAAACTATAAAGGATAGAGGTCTAGCAGTATCAAATATTAAACTGTACTATAAAGCAGTAATCATCAAAACAATCTGGTACTGGCTAAGAAAATAGAAGGGTAGATCAATGGAATAGACTAGGGTTAAATGATCTCAGCAATCTAATGCTTGATAAACCCCCAAATCTTAGCTTTTGGGATAAGAAATCACTATTTGATAAAAACTGCTGGGAAAACTAGAAAACAGTATGGCAGAAACTAGGTATAGACCAATATCTCAAACCCTAATGGTATATGATTAAAACATAAAAAGTGATATCATAAGTAAATTAGGGGAACAAAGAATAGTTTACCTGTCAGATCTATGGAGAAGGAAAGAATTTATGATAAAAAAGAAACAGAGGGGCAGCTGGGTAGCTCAGTGGAGTGAGAGTCAGGCCTAGAGACAGGAGGTCCTAGGTTCAAACCCGGCCTCAGCCACTTCCCAGCTGTGTGACCCTGGGCAAGTCACTTGACCCCCATTGCCCACCCTTACCAATCTTCCACCTATGAGACAATACACCGAAGTACAAGGGTCTAAAAAAAAAAGAATTAAAAAAAAAAAGAAACAGAGAACTTTATAAGATGTAAAATGAATAATTTTGACTATTAATAGTTAAAAAGATTTTATACAAACAAAACCAATGTAACCAAGAGTAGAAGGGAAACAACAAACTGGGGGAAAATTTTTTTAACAAAGTTCTCTGATCAGAGTCTCAATTCTGAAATATATAAAGAAGTAAGTCAAATTTATAAGATAAGTCATTTCCCAATAGACAGAGTCAAAGGATATGACTAAACAGTTTTCAGATGAAGAAATTAAAGCTATAAAAATCATATGAAAAAACATTCTGAATCCTTGATTGGAGAAGTGTAAATTAAAACAACTCTGAGGTATTACCTCACACTATCAGATTGGCCAATATGAAAGTAAAGGAAAGTGATCAATGTTGGAGGGAATGTGGTAAATTTGGGACACTAATGCATTGTTGGTGGAGCTATGAACTGATCCAGCCATTCTGGAGGGCAATTTGGAGCTATGCCCAAAGAGCTATAAAACAATGCATACACTGATCCAGTAATTCCAAAGATTACTGGATCTGTATCCCAAAGAGATAGAAAGGAGGGAAAGGATCTGCTTGTACAAAAATATAGCGTCCCTTTTTTGTGGCAGCAAAGAATTGCAAATAGAAGAGAAGTCCATCAATGAGGAATGGCTGAACAAATTGTGGTATATGTTGGTGATGGAATAATTTTGTGCTGTAAGAAGCAATGAGCAGAATGATTTCAGAAAGAGCTAGAAAGATCTAGATGATGCAGAGTGAAATAAGCAGAACATAGTAACAGCAATATTATAGAATGATCAATGATACGTAGCTAATCTCAGTGATAAAATGATGTAGGACAATTCTGAGGAACTTGGAGGTATTTATGATTTAACTTCCCTGAAAAATATAGTTCTTGGCCAGTTAGTATTCAGTTATGCTACTTATCTCATACTTTTGACTTAGCACCCAATGAAAATCTCCTGTGTGTACAGGGAATCCTGTTCCCAGCTCAGCCAAGCCAGGGTTATCTCTCCACCTATAATGATACATCGGTCGAGGATAGTAAAGAATATATCTAGGTTGGGGGCAATTAGGTGACCCAATGGATAGAGAGCCAGCCTTAGAGAGGGGTGGTCCTGGATTCAAATATGACCACAGATACTTTCTACCTGTATGACTTTGGGCAAATCACTTAAACCCCATTGCCCAGCTCTTACTACCCTTTTGCTTTGAAAAAATAGTCTTGATTCTAAGACTGAAGCTAAGACTTTTTTAAAATTAAAAAAATGTCTAGTTTCTGATTAATATCAGTAATGAATCCCCTAAAGTGGTCATATGTATTTGAATTCACACTATTCAAAGTTATAATTATGTAAAATATGATGATTGGGTCTAGCCTAATGAAAATGTGTGATGTGAATTTGAATAATGTGACCACTTCAGGGGACTGATTATTTGCACTAATCAGAACTTGGCCATATCTCCTCCAAACACACACACACACACAAATCTTTTCCCCCAGCCAATCGACTGGCTTTGATAAATAACATTCAAAACTACACATTAGGTGTTTTTGATTCTGGCTGTGACATTGTTAGGGGATAGCCCATGGTTTCACAGTCAAATTAAATGGTTAAGTATGCTGCCCCATTGATCTGCTCTATAATTAGCAAAGCCAAGAGAAACTGAGGCAAACGGGATTAAATGACTTGCCGGGGTCACCTAGCTAGTATGTGTGACTCCAGGTCTGATTCTCTATCTATTGGCTGTGGGGGCGCAGGTGTAAGAAAATACAGCTTCTTAATCACAGTGATTAGACTGGAATCAGCAAGATTATTAATTAAATATGATGTTACGTCCTAGATAGAGATGAGAGTGGCTGAGATTTAAAATGTTTCCATTAAACAATAAATGAAAAATAGCATATTAGACCAGGATCAGAGAACCTGGAGTTCTAACCTTTCTAGCTATATGATCCTGAGCTAGAGTCATTTAATTCTTGCAGTTCTCCTTTTTTCTTCTTTGGGAAATGTAAGGGTTACACTAGACGATTTTGAATTTCCTTTCTTGCTCATCTTTCTTTGGCACAAGGTGGTGTTTTGGATGAGAGGAGAGACTCTTAACTGTGAGGTTCGATGATCCCATAGAATTTTATTCCATGGCTTATGTGAAATTTTGTTTAGCATTTGGTCTGTTTCTTACAAAATGTTATATTTACCAACTCTTTTTCTTAGCTCTTTTACCCTGTGGATATTTAACCTTAAGAGAACGATGCTAACTAGTTAGCTGGGGCTAATTATAATAACATTTCCCTCCAAGACTGAGATGCTGATTGACCACTTGATAAGTACACATAGCAGTATGCATAGTCCTTTCTACTCATTCTGCCTGAATTTAATTAAGGCCTTCATTACCCTTCATCTGGCCCTGAAGTGTCAAACATCTACCCAGTGGGTCACATGTAGCCTATAGCACACCTGAGTCTGGACCAAACCAGATTAAAATGTAATTGGGAAATATTCAACTAAAGAAATAAAAATACAATACAACATAGATAATGCTAATATATGGTTTTCTAAGTCCAACTGTGACCCACTAGAATCTATATGTGTGGTTTAGTGGAATGGTCCCCATTTCTTTTCAAGTCTGACACCACTGATCTGGACTACCTTGGTAATCCTTCTATGGTCTCCTTGTCTTTACTCTTCCCTCCTTTCACATAACTTTTTGCAAAGGGTTAATTATGTCATTCCTTTCCTTGTGTGTGTATGTATGTATATGTATGTATGTACAGGAACTCCCTGTTGCTTGATGGATGAAATATAAAATCTTAAGCCTGGCATTCAAGGCTTTCCATATGTTGGTTCCAATCTACCTATCCAAAATTATTTTGTGCTCTTTACTTTTAGCTCATTCCATGCTCTTGCCAAACAGAGCTACTCATTATTCACTGTTCTCCTACATTATGCTCTTACATCTCTGTTTTCATATATACTGGCCGATATATGCTGAAGTCAGATCTACCTAACATCTTAATTTTGTCCATTGACATCCTTTCCTCCTTAAAAGCTCAAGTACAACCCCCCTACGTGAAACCTTTCCTGATCCCTCCAGAACTTAATATTAAATAAATGGTGTGGGATGAGCTATTCTAGATAAACTTTCTGTTCGCTCTAGTGATCATAACTTCTTTCCCCCCAAAATGTCCCCAAACTTTCTCTTTAAAAATAAATTGTATAATTTTTCTAGGGAATTAAGTAAAGCTTATCAGCCTAGTTCAAAGAATTCATCTTTTCTTTGTGCAGATTAAATCAACAGTAATTTGTTTTCTTGGTTAAGATAATTTTTCTTTCCCATACTCTATATATTTGTACATACAAAAAGAAATACAAATTTAAACTGTATTTTTGTTTAATTTTATTTATTTTTCTCAATAACATGTAAACAAAAATTTTTTAACATTTTTAAAATTTTAAGTTTTATATTCTCTCCCTCCTCTCTGAGAAGGCAAGCAATTTATATAGATTTTACATGTGTAGTCATGCAAAATAGCTTTGCATATTAACCATGTTGCAAAAGAAAACACAGACAAAAATTCATGGAATTGCATTTTTGGATAGAAATGGATAGAAAGTGAATAGAAAATCCTAGTAGGTTGACTCTGGACAAGTCACTTAACCTCAATTTCCTAGCCCTTGCTGCTCTTCTTTCTTCAAACTGGTAGTTAGTTTTTGAGGGGGTTGGTATTTAAGAAAGAAAGAAAGAAAGAAAGAAAGAAAGAAAGAAAGAAAGAAAGAAAGAAAGAAAGAAAGAAAGAAAGAAAGAAAGAAAGAAAGAAAGAAAGAAAGAAAGAAAGAAAGAAAGAAAG
>NW_025371279.1:0-1181 GCF_016433145.1 Gracilinanus agilis | reverse complement strand
AAGAAAGAAAGAAAGAAAGAAAGAAAGAAAGAAAGAAAGAAAGAAAGAAAGAAAGAAAGAAAGAAAGAAAGAAAGAAAGAAAGAAAGAAAGAAAGAAAGAAAGAAAGAAAGGAAGGAAGGAAGAAAGAAAGAAAGGAAGAGAGAGAGAGAAAGTTTTTGCTTCTTTTTACAAAGTGGAGGAGGTATAAGGAAGGAACATTCTTGTTGATGACAAATGGTGGTAATTAGCAGACTCAGGACTTCTTTTAAACATTAAAACTCAGGTCACCTCATGTAAACATTGGGTAGGTTCCCTCTGACCAAGGAAAGGACTTGGAACTTAGACATGGAAGCAGCTCAGATCAGGGGAGTATTTGGAAATAATCCTTTAAAAGAGAGAGCTATGGGCTCAGAACAAATTTATAGTTTTACTAATAACTGAGATAATGAGATGAAGAAGAAGCATCTTTAGCTGTCTAATAACACCAAGCTGTTTAAAAAAATCAAATCTTAAATGACCTCAAAACACTGGAGAGGCGATTCAATAAAAAGAGGATGGAAGTCAAGAACAGGTGAATCAAGAAGAAAAAAATATGAGAGAAAAGGCCCCAGAATTTGGCAGATAACAGACACAGACTTTAAAGAAAATTCTTCAACAATGTCCACTAAAAAAAAAAAAAAGAAATCTCATACAACTATACCCTAATATTCTATATTTATTTAGCATTTTGTATTCTTCAAAGTATTAGAAAAGAAACTATCTTAGTTGTTTCTACCAATGGCCCCAAGAAGCTAAATTCTTGTTATTTTGCCCATCTGACAGATAAATGATTATAGTAATAATGATAATGAGCAATAAAGTCTGATAACATACCTATAATAAAAAGGCATCGGAAGGAGATCAAGAAGTGAAATGTTTTCATTTGTTTGTTAAAGTTATATGTGTGTGCATACACACACAAACATGTATATGAATACAGATATAGATATATTAGCACCCTGGGTTGAGGACTCGCAGAGCTTTCTCAGGGTCTCTTATCTGCCTTTGCTGTCTACCTTTCATTCAGCTCTTGCCTGGGGCTCCAAGAAGCTGTAGCGTGTGTCATGCACACACTCCAGTAAAACCTTCTCAGAAGTTGGGTTAAACCAAATTAAACTGCCTTCCTTCCTTCCTTCCTTCCTTCCTTCCTTCCTTCCTTCCT
>NW_025371278.1:0-1174 GCF_016433145.1 Gracilinanus agilis | reverse complement strand
GAATCAATACTGTGTTCCAAGGCAGAAGAGTGGTAAGGGCTAGGCAATGGGGGTCAAGTGACTTGCCCAGGGTCACACAGCTGGGAAGTGTCTGAGGGCAAATTTGAACCTAGGACCTCCTCTCTCTAGGCCTGGCTCTCAATCCACTGAGCTATCCAGCTGCCCCCAATCTCTTTTTATATACATAGATATTTATCTTCGTGCATGATATGTTCGTGCATATATATTTATGTACCAACAAATTCAAAATTTTTAAATGCAAGGTAACTTGTGAGGAAGGGTATTAGAATTGAGGCATCTCAGAAGAATTCACTTGGAGTTTAAAGGAAGAGAAGGATTCTGTGCGGCTGAGGTAAGAAGGAAACACATTCTAGGGATGGCCACTGTAAAGGCATGAAGATGGGAATGTCCAATGGAAAGAATCAAGATAAGGCCAATGTGCCTAAATTTCAGAGTGCAGGAGGGGAAGCAATGGTTAGTACAGCTGGAAGTTGACTGTATTGATTCATAGTAAACTTGCAATCCTCTACAACCTCCATGTGAGTTTTTTCCATACAAACTGTAGTTTGGCTTCACCTCTGCCATCCTGTTCTTTTAAAATTGACTTAAAAATGTAAACAAAGAACCTTATGTTTATTCCTATTACATTACATCTTGTCTGTAGTTCCAGGTTTAAATTTTTTGGATTCCAGGTTTGTCATTCATTTGCTTAGTTATCCTCTTGTGTCATCTTCAAATTGGACAATCTTGTTTTCTTCGTGTTCACTCACATCTTTGATATAATAAGAAACAAAAGGCATAAATGAGAAAGCCAAGGACAGATCCCTGGAGCACTCCACTAGAGACCTTTGTGGCCACTGATGAATGCATTAATTTATACTGTGTGGCTGCTGGTAGAATTGTGAATTGGTTCAACCATTCTGGAAGGCAATTTGGAACTATCCCCAAAGGGCTTTAAAAGACTGCCTGCCCTTTGATCTAGCCATACCACTGCTGAGTTTGTATCCCAAAGAGATAAAAAGGAAAAAGACATGTGCAAAAATATTTATAGCTGCGCTCTTTGTGGTGGCAAAAAATTGGAAACGGAGGGGATGTCCTTCGATTGGGGAATGGCTGAACAAATTGTGGTATCTGCTAGTGATGTAATACTATTGTGCTCAAAGGAATAATAAAA
>NW_025371277.1:4652-5023 GCF_016433145.1 Gracilinanus agilis | reverse complement strand
AAAGAAAACTCCAAATGGAGCCATAGAGAATCCAACAAGATTGAAACAACTGATTAATGACATTATTCCATTATTATTATTATTCAAATAGAATAGGGCATTTCCACTGCAAAGGATAATGCAAAATAACCCAAGGCAGCTGCATCAAAGGCATGCAGAATAAAGAGCTAAGTGAGGTCTGAGGGGGAAGATTGAGGCTAATTAAAGGATTAGGGAAGAGGTAACATTTGAGTTGGACATCAAAGGACCAGTAGAGATTCCAGCCTATGTTCTAGTTTCAGGTGGGGTGGGAGAGATCCTGGAGGTAGAGTTAGTATTCTGCACCTCTCTCTCTCTCTCTCTCTCTCTCTCTCTCTCTCTCTCTCTCTCTC
>NW_025371277.1:0-4647 GCF_016433145.1 Gracilinanus agilis | reverse complement strand
CCTCTCTCTCTCTCTCTCTCTCTCTCTCTCTCTCTCTCTCTCTCTCTCTCTCTCTCTTTTCCACCCCCCCCACCCCCCGAAAAGAAGGGAAGCCATGACAATGAGAATACATAAGAGGGATTCTTTTTTTATTAAACCCTTACTTTTTGTCTTAACAATTCCAGTTCCAAGGATAACAGTTCCAAGGCAGGAGGGCAGTAAGGGCTAGACAACGGGGGTTCAGTGACTTACCCAGGGTCACGTAGCTAGGCAGTATCTGAGGCTCCATTTGAACCCAGGTCCTCCTGACTCTATTTATCCACCTAGCAGGTGCATATAAGAAGGATTTTTAATCTGAGGTTCATGAACTTTCAAAAAATATTTTGATGAATGTTTTTCAGTATACTTACTTGTAAAATATTTTATATTTTAGGTGGTTTTTTGCATTTAAAAGCATTATTCAAAAAACAATGCAACCAAAATCAGAAGGAAAACAACAAACTGGGAAAAAATCTTTATAACAAAAAATTCTGACAGAGGTCTAGTTACTCAAATATACAAGGAACTAAATCAATTGTATAAAAAAATCAAGCCATTCTCCAATTGATAAATGGGTAAGGGACATGAATAGGCAATTTTCAGATAAAGAAATCAAAAGTATTAATGAACACATGAGAAAGTGTTCTAAATCTCTAATAATTAGAGAAATGCAAATGAAAACAACTCTGAGGTACCACCTCACAACTAGTAGATTGGCTAAAATGATAGCAGGGGAGAGTAATGAATGTTGGAGGGGATGTGGCAAAATTGGGACGTTAATGCATTGCTGGTGGAGTTGTGAACTGATCCAACCATTCTGGATGGCAATTTGGAACTATGCCCAAAGAGTGATAAAAGAATGCCTGCCCTTTGATCCAACCATACCATTGCTGGGATTGTACCCCAAAGAGATCATAGATAAGCAGACTTGCACAAAAATATTTATAGCTGCGCTCTTTGTGGTGGCAAAATACTGGAAAACAAGGGTATGCCCTTCAATTGGGGAATGGTTGAACAAATTGTGGTATATGTTGGTGATGGAATACTATTGTGCTCAAAGGAATAATAAACTGGAGGAATTCCATGTGAACTGGAAAGACCTCCAAGGAATTGATGCAGAGTGAAAAGAGCAGAGCCAGAAGAACATTGTACACAGAGACTGATACAGTGTGGTAAAATCAAATGTAATGGACATCTGAACTAGCAGCAATGCAATGACCCAAGACAATTCTGAGGGACTTATGGAAAAGAACGCTACCCACATTCAGAGGAAGAACTACAGGAGTGGAAACACAGAAGAAAAACAACTGCTAGAACACTTGGGTTGATGAGGACATGATTGTAGACCTGAAAAGACCACACCAATGTAACTATCAATAATATGTAAATAAGTCTTGACTGACCACACATGTTAAAACCAGTGGAAATTTGAGTTAGCTGGGGGGGAGGTTTGAGGGGGTGAAGGGTAAAGTAAAAACATGAATTATGTAACCATGGAAAATTTTTCTAAAAATTAAAAATTAAAAAAAAAAACTAAAAGCATTTTTCAGAGAAGGGACCCACCGAAGGGTGAATACTCAGACTCCAAAAAGATCTTGATAAGATAGAACTTGGGGTTGAATCTAATAAAACAAAATGTAATAGGTATTAATGTAAAATTTTTAAAAATTGATTTCACAAGGTCTCCCACCAGACTACTAAAGAGTAGCCAAATGTCCTAGCCTTGGGAATAAGGAAATCTAGCCATGGACACTTTCTAGTTGTATGGCACTGGGCAAGTCACTTAACCTCTATTTGCCTCAGTTTACTCAACTGTAAAATGGATCCCCAATGTACTCCCACATTACTCAACTGTAAAACAGATATTAATAGCATCTGTGTCCAAGGATTGTTGGGAGGATTGGAGAAGATAACATTTACCCAGTGCCTTGCACACAGTCAGAATTATATAAATTATATAAATCCCTTCTCTCTTATAGGACACAAAAAAAGTTGTGAAGCCCTGCCCAAGTGCCATGGATCCAAGACTTAATCTGGGTAAAGTTCATTCCCCCTGTTTCCTTTTTGTTTTTGTTTTTGTTTTCCTCCAGTTTTTTAATAAATGCTTGCTGAGGGGGTAGCTAGATGGCTCAGTGGATTGACAGTCAGGTTCAGAAATGGGAGGTCCTGGGTTCACCTATAGCCTTAGATCCTTCCTAGCTGTGGGACCCTGGGCAAGTCACTGAACCCTCATCACCTAGCCCTTACTGCTTTTCTGCCTTGGAACCAACACACAGTATTGATTCTAAGATGGAAGGTGAGGGTTTTTTGTTGCTTTTTTTTTTAATACTTGTTGAATTAAATTGAATAGGAACTCATATCCCTAGAGACATCCTTTGAGTTCTTCTTTCTGATTTTGTGAGCGGCTCTCTGCCTCCCCTGTGGCTTCCAGGTAGTTGAAGGTGAGACAGTTCAAAGAGCCCTATATGTCAAGTCCATACTGATTCAGGCAGCAGTGATTCAGACCAAAGCTCTTATCTCACCTCCCCGCATCAGGGGAATCTCCTCTCGACATCACTAAATCTCTAAGAAAGATGCTCAGATCCTGGAAACTTGTCAACATCCAGCCCCTGTGAGGGAGAGTTCAGTTAGCTCTGCCTCTCATCCCTCTTGGTCACACAGGGCTCTCCTGGCTCAGCCAACCCCAGTCCAGCTCCATAGGGGTGAGATCTTCAGGTTGTGGTGGAGAATGATTACATACCTGGCTGAGACAGCAGTGTGTAGGGAGAGGGCTGAAATCTGCTGAGGACCAGAGAGAACAGTTTAAAAAGCACTTGACATGTTCTTGAAGAAAAGATGACGAGATATGGTCCAGGCAACTAGTGTCTGACTCTGAACAGGTTCAATAGGCCATGCCCAAAGAATGGGCATTAATGGCAACTTTGAAGGAACCTTCGGTAGAGTCCAGTCCTTGGCTCTCTGCTGCTTAATACAATTTTGTCAGTGGCTTGGATAAAAGTACAGCAGAATGGGGGGAGGGGGGAGAGCTGGGTGGCTCAGTGGATTGAGAGCCAGGCTTAGAGACAGGAGGTCCTGGGTTCAAATCTGACTTTAGATACTTTCCAGCTGTATGATCCTAGCCAAGTCACTTAACCCCCATTGCCTAGCCCTCACTGCTCTTCTGCCTTATAACCAATACATAGTATTGATTCTAAGATGGAAGACAAGAGTTTAAAAAATTGAAAAAAAAAAAGTTCAGAGAGGGGCAGCTAGGTAGCACAGTGGATAGAGAGCCAGGTCTGGAGTCAGGAGTTCAAAACTCACCTTAGACACTTCCTTGCTATGTGACCCTGGGCAAGTCATTTAACTCCCGTTGCCTAACCTTTGCCGCTCTTCTGTCTTAAAACTGATACAGAAGATAAGGGTTAAAAAAAAGTTCCTAGAGCCCAGGTTAAAAACCCCTGAACTAAAAAAGTTTGGGGGATTTGGCGCACTGCAAATAATATGAGTCAACAATGTAATTTGGCAGCCAAAAAGTTAATGCCAGTTTAGGTTGAATTTAGAGGGTCTATAGTGTCCAAGACTAGGGAGAGTTTATTCTATTCTAGTCAGATGAAGTCTAGAGTATGGTGTTCAATTCTATGGTACCCATGTTTCTGAAAGGATATTAATAAGGGAGATTATCCCAGAGGAGGGTAACCAGGATGCTGAAGGTTCCTTGAGATCATGCCACATGAGGATCATTTAGATAAATGAAAGATGTTTATCCCAGAGAAGAAAACACATAATAGCTGTGTCTAGGTATTTGAAAGGTTATCTTAATTTGAAAAGATTATTCTATAGAGCCTCAGAGAGCAAAATGAGGAGCAATAGTGGGAAATCATAGAGGCAAATTATATCTAGGCTTGAGAGAAGGAAAAAAAAAGAAACTTCAGTAAGAATTAGAGCTATCCCAGCACTTTTTTGTATATTAGATTAGAGAAGGACTAAATAAATTATGGCATATGAATGTCATATATCTATGTAACTGAAGAAACAATCAATTTTCTTTCACTGTGTTTTTATTGCTTCCCCTGCTATGTGGCTAATGTGAAAATATATTTTGTATGACTTCATATATATTGGGCATCATATTTCTTGCCTTCTCAATAGATGGGGGAGGCACTGAAGGAGGGAAAGAATTTGTAACTGAAAATAAAAATTAACAAAAAGAGAAAAAATAAATATAAAGAATTCAGAGAAAATGAGATTTATATGAACAGATACAGAGTGTAAAAGCAGAACCAAGCAAATAATACAATGGCTACAACAATGTAAATGAAAAGAACAACAACCAAAGGAACTAAATTGTTATATAGTTATGATGACAAAACCTAGGCCTTGAGGAGAGCTGAGAAAATGTCCCCTCCTTTGTATAGTTGGGGAACTATGGGTGTGGAATGTTGCATATACTACCAGATGTGCTCAATGGATTGATTTTGTTAACCTTTTTTTTCTTCTTTCCTGTTTAATCTTTGTTAAAAGGAAAGTCTCTGACCTGGGTAAGGGATTTTTTTAATATGTTCTTTCTATCTATCTATCTATCTATCTATCTATCTATCTATATCTATATCTATATCTATATCTATATATCTATATATCTATATCTAT
>NW_025371276.1:0-12491 GCF_016433145.1 Gracilinanus agilis | reverse complement strand
AGATGATTATGCTTAAGTTCAAACTATGGGGCCAATGTAGGAAGGAAATCTTTGACCTTATACAATCAACACTGCCAGATAGTACCACAGTTTTATAATAACTTCAACAAATTTTAGTTAATATGCCTTTTAACAGAAAGAAAATAGTCACATATATTAATGAAACAGCATAGCTAGGTGGTTAGAGATGATCTCCCAACCCAGAAAACCTGGGTTCAAATTCAGCTACTGATGTATTCTGGCTGTGTGAACCTGGAAAAGTCAACTTATTGCCTTATTCTCAGTGTCCTGGACAATTCTCTAAGGCACTGAAGAAAAGTTTCTAACCTGTATTGCCTGAGAGAGATTTTGCACCTAACAGTTCCATATACAAATGAAATCAGAACTTTAGATTCTATTCTAGTAAATTTATGCACATAGACACACACACTATTATTTTTTTGAAATAGTTATTCTCATTACTTGTGTCATACTTAATTTTCTTAAAAGATAATTTAACTGTCCTAATTGTTTAGCACATGTTCTAGATATATGAAAATAGTCATCTCTCCTTTCCTTTTTCAGGTAAATGCTTGCCCGAGGATAAGCAGACCTTTAAAACCTATGATTTCTGCTTAGGTATAGTTTTCTGATCCAATATAAGCTATTATCATACAATGAGTGCATAGGAAGATGTTTGTGACCTAGGGAGAAATGATAATAAAATATTCAGAACTGAATTTGCAAAAATGTGCTTGTGCATGAGATAGGTAGGTGGTAGTGATAAAAATAAGTTTCTGGTATGTATTAGAAAGTAAAGCAAATAAATAAATTAATAAAAGGGGAAATGAATAATTAAATTAATATGTATACGCATTTATACATCCATCTAGATATGTGAACATGCATATATGTGTGTGTTTGTGTGTACACGCACATACCACAGAATTCAACAGGAAATTATAATCTCCATTCTTTATCAATTTGAAAAAATCTGCTTTCTATTGGTTATGAGGGAGAAGAGAACAGGAAATATATATGTAGCAGCAATAATAATGAAATTGTATAACTTTGCTTCATCATATTCCAAATTTTATTCCCTATATCTTGACCTTTTGATCCAGGGAGACTTACAACTTCCTGAAACTAAGTGCTGTTAACAAATATTTTTTATGTGTCTGTTTGGATAGCTGTGTTCTTAAAAGGAAAATATTAATTTTTCGTATCATAAAATCAGAGATATAAATGTGGAAAGGATCTTAGAGGATCCTTAATTTTTCAGATGAGGAAACCAAAGCCCAGAGGGGTTAAAATTTGCCCAAAGTCATACAAGTAATAATAGTTTAAGGGAGAATGTAAATTCTGGTACTCTCATATCAAAGCCAGTGCTCTTTCTAACGTTAGTCTCAAGAGAGGTTTTCAGAAACTATTTCAAAAAATCAGCTTTTTGTAGTTATTTCCTTGGCCAAATTGGGAGGAAAAAAGGATTTCTGTCTGAAGTTACTAGTCTAAGAAATTCCCTCCACTTTTATTAAGTGTCCCTTTTTGGTGATTTTCTCCCCATTTTATATAACCAATGCCTGCAGTAAAGCACTTTTTAAACTTCCTTTCTTATGCTTTTGATCAGCACAATCCAGCTTAAAGTTCCCCCTCAGGTTCCAACTTCATTTTTTCCCTAGCATATTTGCAAAAGTAAAATAGACATTAGAGTCCTGGGAAATAGGCCTCTTTAACTTTTTTTCTTGATCTTTCTGCAGCTTCAATAGGCAAAAACTTGTAAGAAAGTTGCCTGAGTCACCTTTTTCTCTCTAATGCTTTTTGACACCATATCTACCTATGAGGTTACTTTTGCAAATTAGACCTCATTTTTTTCCTTGAATGCTTTTAGGTGTTACATAATTTAAAGATTTCCTTACTGATTCTTCAACTTGATATTTAGATTTTTAAGCATTCAAAACCAGAGAATTTAATTCAGTCATTTTCAAGGCATCTTAAATCTGTTCCCTCCAACCTTACCAGTCCCAGTCAATAAACAAAGGAATCAATGTCTATACTAAGAGGTCCACCTTTTTTTTTGAAGGATGTAGGAAGCAAGTAAGTAGAAGTTAAGTTGAAGGTTTAGAAAGTTTTGTTTAATTTTATATATATATTTTAAATATGCAGAGAGAAAAGCTTAAATGGTATATGCAAAAATGGTCTTAAATCTAGAGAGGTATGTAATGTCTGGCATCTGTACATATGGGCTATATGACAATGTACAAATCATTTTGCCTTTTATATCATTCTCTAATAAATTCTCTAAGATAATAAATTAGAAAGAAGTTAACAATTTCATTTGTAAAGGGAGTTTCCTAATTAAGAGTTCTTCATGTCAGTGAAATCATAGACTCTATTTTAATCCTTTCCCTAAAATCAAATTTTTGGTCACCATTTATACAGAATCATAGACCCACTAAGTTTTTGGAATTGAAAATAATGGTAGCCATCTAGACCAAAGCACACTGGACAAAGAAATCCCTCTACAAAATATCTAAAATGAAGCTTTTGCTTGAAGGCCAGCAATAATAATATACTCTTATCACACCCAAATGTTAGGTTTCGTATTTATAAGTTTATATGTTTATTTATTTATATGTATTTATTCATATTTATATTTGTATTTATATATTAAACTTTTACAATTAAAATATAGAGCATACAATCCTTAATAAATCGAATCATCTAAATAATATAAATGAAGAAGACTTTGGGATTTTGATTGGAAAGATGAATTAGATTGGAAAGATTGATGACTTGTTGAGCAATTCATACCTTTTTATAGAATATTGATTATTTGACCAAAGTCCTGAAATAATGTATAAGGATTGTGTTGATGATGTTGTTAGATACTGAGGTTAATTTGATTCCTCAGTACCCCTTAGTGAAGTAAGCCTGAGAGTTTCCTCACTGGGACCAGTGAGCTTTTCAGTCTTCAAGACAAGTTAGGTAAAAGAGGAATAGGAATTTTTAAAAAAAATAAGGTATTATGAAGGGAGGATTAAAGAATAGGGGTTCCTTAACTCTAATGGGTTCTCACTAGCCTCCCATCTTCTAAAACCCCTCATAGGGGTGCCTTCTTTATCTTGATGCTCTCTAAGCCCTAACCTGTCCGTCTAGATCCCAAACCTGACTAGCTAAACCTGAGACTATTTAATCCTCCAAAGTTGGTTTGTAGGATATAACAGGTCTCCAGATATGTTTTGGGATGAAATCTGAATGGTTGGATCCACCTAGATGGGCCAGGCTGGAATTGGGCTCAGACCTCACCAACACAGAAGTTTAGTTCAGGCTAGCTGGTCACAGATCTTCTTAGTAGACAGGAACACTTTCAGCATACAAGAACAATTTGATTTCTCTTCAAGAAGGGTTTCTTCAGTCAGGAACAACAGAGGTAATTCTATTTAGCTCTAGGGGACAGGAAGTCAAAACCTCCTCAGCTTAAGAGAGAGGAAGTCAAAGAGCTCCAGAAAGCACAAGAGACAGGAAGTCCAAGACCTCGGCTGGGCAGTTGGTGTTCCCTTAATATTCACTGGCCTAGTTCAAGAATCCAGAATTCTTTGGTTCCTAGCATGCAACTACTTTCCTCTTGCAAAACTCCTTCCTTATCTGTCTTTAACCCATTCTTCTCTCTTCCTAACAGTTCCAAATGATGTCTTTGATATTATTAAATTTTCTTACATGAATTCAATCCAACATCAGAGACTTGTGAGGTATATGATCCTGGGAAATCACTTATCCTCTTTGACTCAGTTTTGTTATTTATAAAATGAGGGTAAGAGAACCTATTTCCCAGAGTTAAACTTCAAAGACACATCTGCACACACTGCCCTCACTTCTCACTTTTGTGCAAACTTCCATAAAATTTGGCATCCAAAATCATCACACAACTGAAAATTACCAATGGTTTTTTACTTATCATATCTAATGATTATTTATAATTCTTCATCATTCTTGGAAATTATAACATCTGGCATTAATGACTTTTTCCCTGGATATTCTTTTTCCTCTTTGTTTTTATAATACCAATTGATCTTGGTTCTCCTATTAACTTTGTGGCTGTTCATCATTGTGCTTTACTGATTCTTTATCCATGCCATGCCCACTAACTGTTGATATAGTCCAAAGCTATAAACTGACCCTCTTCACTTATAATATTAGCTCCCAGGGATGAGTTATTATCACTAGGAAGATGATTTTGAGAACTATATATCTAATTCTAATCTCTCTTCTGAATTCCTGTAACTCATCACCTACTGAAAACTCAATATTTCAAACTGAATTTCCTGTACGCATGTTGAAATTAGAACTCAGTTTTTCCCCTTACAACATGTCCTTTTTAGAACTATTGAGGATATCACCAACCTTCTATATATATATACAGATTCAAAACCTTCTCTTTAAGCTAAGTCCTTAATGCTCAGCCTTCCTATATGTCAAAACAATAATTATAACTTGTCCTGTTTATGTCCATAATATCACTTTATGCCTTGGCTCAAATGTTTCATGGAAAAGGGAAGGGGACAAGCATCTATTAAGTATCATGCATTTTGCTAAGTAGTTCATAGATTTTTCATTTGGTCAGCCAAATAATCCTGTTAGGCAGGTTTTTTTGTGATATCTATTTTATAACTAAGGAAACTGAGACATATTGAAGTTGAGTCACTTGCCAAGGATCATATAACTAGTGAGTTTATTAATTATTAAGTTTTGAACTCTTGAATTCCTTGATTTCAAGAGCCATTACCTAGAAGCTATGGGATATTGTCTGATTAGAATTTCCACAGTTTAAAGCATTATGCCCTGGATACAGTTTTGTTTTGTTTGTTTTTTATAAATTCTTATTGAATGAGTGAAAAAATGAATGGATAACAATTAGAGTTGTCCAGAAATAGAATGCCAGGCCTAAAGATGTATTAGATTCACTAGAATTGCAAGTATATAAGAAGAAACTATAGGAATTCTCAACTGGATTTTTGGATAGTTTGGTCAGCTTTTACTTATGTTTAGTCAAAATAATTCAGAAACTCCTTTCATCTGTAAGATTCTGAGTTTTTAATGTATATTTTTGGATTTTCACAAATAAAAAATATTATAAATTATTCAAATATATCACCCATTGTTTGGAACGACTTGTTACATTTTACCTGAATCACATGCTTCATGGAAGGTTCCTATTGCAAGAAATTGATTGTTGGAAAGCTTTTTCATCAATAAATCCCTGAACTTTAATTGGACATTGGACAATAATAAGAATTTGATGGGAGTAATTACCTTTTCTTCTTTTTCTTTTTTCTTTTAAAACCCTTGTACTTCGGTGTATTGTCTCATAGGTGGAAGATTGGTAAGGGTGGGCAATGGGGGTCAAGTGACTTGCCCAGGGTCACACAGCTGGGAAGTGGCTGAGGCCGGGTTTGAACCTAGGACCTCCTGTCTCTAGGCCTGACTCTCACTCCACTGAGCTACCCAGCTGCCCCGTAATTACCTTTTAAAAGAATAACACATTTTAAAAAACACTGTATAGTGTTATTCATATAATAAATTTTTCACAGGTCATTTTTTTACCATTTAATTAATTTAGTAGTAATGGATTAAAACTTATTTATATGATTAAGTACTACATGGTCATTTTGAAAAATGAAACATATACAAATATAACAGTTAAATGGACTAAATTAAATTCCTCATCTAAAGTATCGTTACCTTTTCTAATACTCTTCATTATAGCATTATGGAATTTAGAGTATTTTTCACATTAGAAATTTTATATATTAGAAGTTTATATATGTGAAGTGACATTTCAAGGTCATGTAGGAAATACTTAACCAAAATTTGGTTTGAACCTAGATACTTTGGGCACACATCCAGTATGCTTTATTAAAGAATATGTTTCCAAATGAAATGCTTAAACATGTTATTTTCAATATTCAATTCATCCTTATACTTTTACCAAGCTTATGAGAGTTTCCACACTTTTATGTTAAAGTGAGGGAAGTAATCAGTGGTTTTAAAAAACTTTTGCATATTAATATTTAAATAGAGAAGATAAAAAGAAAGGCAGATGGGGTAGGTAGTACTGCTATTGGTGACTGTTTAATTTTAAAATATCTTAGTTTAATATTAATGAAAATATTCTTGTATTCCTTTCTAAAAAGTAAACATGATTTCTTCCTGGCTTCTTTTCTTTAATAAGTTGTCATCATTCCACTGCAATTGATAGTACTTTGGAGGTTCACTGTCCTTGCTAAGTAGTTCCACAGGAGCTCAATGGTAACTTTAATTTTCAAGACTTCAAATAATTCTATCAATTGACTGTGGTAAGTGGAAAAAGACTTAAGTAGAACAAAGTGGAATAACTCAAAAATGATACTTTTCAATTGTAAAATTCAGTTCAACAGTGATTTAAAAGTTCATTAAAAATAGCAACAACTGTTCCTCATTTCAGCTTCTGTTACCAACCAATGAGGATTTGACTGGCTGGACTCACATTTTATCAATGAAATCAGTCACTTTTTTACTACTGTGTTTTATGGTGCTGTGGCTAACATGCTACATCTGAAAAACTAATGTGGATAGATGGTGTTATCCACTATAGGAAACTGGGTTAGACACTTAATGGGCTCTCTATAAGTATCTCAGTTCCCTATAGTGAAGGGAAGGCAAAGTGAATGTTCCTTCACTAGGCCAGTACATACAAGTCTTAGGTAGAAAAGTAACTTGGTTTATTTAGAAATCAAGGGTAAACTATGAGAATTGAAATACAAGGATGCCTCGATTCTAACTACTATACTTTTCCCTACCCAATCTACATCCCTCTCACAAGGGATTCTTCTGGTCTTCAGGATACACTATTTCCTTCCTGACTCTAGCTAGCTAATTCCCCACAAAATCTTTTCTAGGCCACCTGACTACAATCTTCAGTTTAATTAGTTATCTTAGATGTTGTCTCCAAAGATACTCAGAATGAACTCAAGATGACTGAGTTCACTCAGAGCTGGATATGGTTCTGAGGTAACCCTCAGAGCTCACCAAGCATGATTTACAGTTAAAACTTCTTAGGCAGTGTTGGTAAACTAGTAGGTATAGCTAGATGTTATGAACAATGTTCTCTTCAGTGAAAGATGAACTTCCAAAAGCTGTTTACAGATTTCTTCTCCCACAACAGGTCGAGGTAGGAAAATTCAGGAGAGCTGCCTTCCTCTCCCAGCTAAGGACAGGAAGTGTCAGTTGCTCACTCAACCAGCTTCCTCCAGCTCCCTGTACATTCCAACATCTCTTCCAGGATTCTTGGAATGGGTTCATGCTAGTGGCTCTGGAGACAGTATCTACTACCTTATCAAAGTTTTTCTTTTTATAATTCTACTTTAATACATCAGAAAGGCTTAGCCTGGTTCAAATCCTAGCTTTCTTCTTAACACTTAGACTAGTTAGATAAACCATTCAACTTCCTTATGACTCTGTTTCCTTATCTCCAAAGTGAGGATAAAAATAGCCATAATACCTCACACAATTTTATTGTGAAATTCAAATGAAGAAATGTATTGAGTGTTAAATAAAGAAATAAAACTAAGTGAATGATAGGTATTATTTTTTTTAGATTTATTTTAAAATCTTGATAAGCCTAAATATTGAATGTACTATTGTATGTCACTTTTATTTTTTAATTATTATTTTCCATTTATAAATCAGTTATATGTGCAACATCTTTGGTAATAATTCTTTTTAACTGCCCATCTGTTTTTTTTATCTTAAAATAGTTGTCACGTGGCATTTAAATTAAAAATATGTGACCAGTCATGAAACTCAAGACAAATCATTTTACTTTTCTGAGTCTCAGTATTTTTATCATCAAAGGGGACATTATAATCTTTGCAATACTAACATTAAAAGGTTATAACTAACATTTATATATTTCTTTCTATATACCACACATCATTCTAATATACTTTACAATTATTATTAATTTTGATCCTTACAATAATCTGGGAAGATAAGTAATATTTATTATCCTCAGTTTACAGGTGAAGGAATGAAGGCAAAAATGACTTGCTTATAACAGCTGGTAAATATCTAATACTGGATTTGAGCTCAGGTATATCTGAACTCAAGTCCCAATACTCTGTCCATTGTACCACCTACCTCTCTAATACATGTCAGTCAATCAAAATGTATTTCACAGAATTATTGCTATAAATAAATTTAAAGACCCTCTAGTCCAACCCCCTCATTTTATAGATGAGAAAACAGAGCAACAGAAAGATAGTAACTTGTCCAAGATATCATATTCTTCTGGCTATACAGCCAGTTTCTTTTTACTGTAATATACATTGAAAGATAGTAGAGAGATATGAAGAATGGGAAAAGGGTAAGATTTGGCAACTGACCCAGTATGGTTAGTGAAAAATATTTTGAAGGCAAAGGTAAATTTTAGGATATGAACTTTTAGGTTATGAACTTGGAAAAATGGTGGTACCTATAAAAGAAATATAATTGTTGGAAAGAGGATGGGGTTAGGCAAAAGACCATGAGATCTGTTCTGGTAATGTTGTATTTGAGATGACTATGGGATGTCTAGAAGATGTCAAGTAAGTCGTTGTAAAAAAGGGATTGGAATCTTAAAAAGGAGATGAGGGTTGAATATATAAGTATGGGTGATATCTGTATACAGATGACATAAAAATACATAGGATCTAATGAAATATTTCAGAAAGAGTAGACAGAAAAGAGGTAAGGGCACAGAAAAAAGTTTTGGGGAACATCCCATACAAAGGGGATGCACTATGATATTGATCTTTTAATGAACTCTGAGAAGGTCCATTCTGAGAGAAGGAAGATATTTAATAACCTACTCTAATGAAGGCATATAAAATGTAAAAGATATTGCAGTTGTAAACAATAAGATAGTGATTGAACTGTGGGAAGAAAAAAGAGGAGTCAAAGGTAATAGCAAGGTTTTGGAGAATAATGGTTCCATCAGGAAAAACAAAAGTCAATAAAAGAAGCATTTTAGGTAGAAAAGTAAAAGGGATTTTATGTTTAGAGATGGAAAAGACCTCAGAATAATCTGTTCCAGTCATCTTATTTTACCATTGAGTAATCTAAGGCCCAGAGTTTCCATTATTTAACTAATTTCAAATGGTAGAATTGGGATTTCAACCCTGGGCCTCCAACTTTTCATCTAAAGGTCTATATTCTACACCTCTGTCAATGTACTAAGAGAACATTTACAACAAATCATTCCGATTTTCAACTCTCCAGTGACTGAAAAATGAGATGCCATTGCTACTATCAAACCTAAAAATGTTTACATTTTCTTCGCCTTGTTAATTCAAAGTGGCAAGAAAGCTTGAAGCTTAGCCCCAGGCATGTAGAAAACCTGTAATTAATTAATTAGTTCACTTTTTAATATGTTTATGTAATTATTTTTTTCCTAATGGTCTAGATCTAGATAATGGACTAATAATGGTAGATAATATAAGAGTAAATATAAAAAGTAGGTCATTTTCCCACAAGGAGCTTACAGTCTTCTAAAGTAACAAAGATATTTATATATTCAATTAGGATCATAGATTTAGAAGTTGAATTCAACAGGTCATGCTGAATTGGTTTCTCTCGGTTTAAGGTTTTTACCCTCTCTTGAAGAGCAAGCTAACTACAAAACATGGACTTTTAAAAAATCATCTTAAAATAATCCTACTTGGAGCTGGGAGGGAACCAAGAAATACTTCACTCCATCCACCTTAATCAAAAATAAATCACAGTTCAGAGAGTCTGTCTGTGATCATACAGAGGGAAACCATTCAGCCTAACCCTTGTTTAACTTCCATGAATTATTACTCTACATGGATCTAGATCATCCATTTGCTAAATGATAGAAGAGGCAGCATAGAAGGAAGAAAAGAATATTACATATATAATAATTTCCCTGTTTAGCACAGTGCCTGGCACATAATAGGTACTAAATAAAGGCTTGTTAATTTGAAAAAGAAATAATTTGCTTCACTCTTGGGCCCTTAGTTTTCCTCATTTATATAATAAGGGTTTGGGGTAGATGATTTCTAATTCTTCTATCCCATGTGGGGCAAAATTTTTGGTAAATCATATAATAGTTGAATCTGTGATAATAGATGAGATTGGTAAAGGAGTCATTTAATTTAATAAGCTTTTATTAAGTATTTTTATATACAAATCATTTTGTCCAGTGCTAGCAGGTGTTGAAAAAAGAAATGAAATTGCTCCTGCCCTCAGAGAATTTGCATTTTACTGAAGAAAAAACAGATCAAAATACTAATGAAAACAATATGAGAACATGTCATGTATTTGTATTATATTGAAATTCATAGGCCTTAACTAAGTCCCTAAAAATGACTATAACTTTTACTTGAATGCAAAGTCTTAATTTTAAGATGATTGTATTTTTGGCATACATATCACTTAAAGCATTAAAAAGTAATGATTCCTCATTTCAAAATGTTTTCTAGTTATAACAAACTTCGTTTCACACTTTTGATCAGTCAGCCATAAGGTAACTGTTATATAATTTAGGTGTGGATTTTTTTCCCACAGTTTTTCACTTAAGTGTCAACATATTCCCATTTCATAACAGTTTAGGTAGCCACTAAATGTCTTCTAGTTCTACTGTGTTCATTTTATGCTCCCAGGTATTGTTTATGATCTCACTAAATATCACAAATTAACTAATATAGCTATTGCTCACTTAATGTTTCAAATTCTTTTCATACTCATAATTGTACTATTTTTCAGACTACATTGCACCACATTTATAAATGTAAAAGGCTCTATTGTTATTGAATATTTATGGTTCTTAATCTTCTTAAGCAAAACTTTTCTTCTACTTCCCCAATGTTATAGTTTATATTAATCCAACAGGACCTCCAAATGTGAAAATTTCATTGAGAATCTTATACAAAATATATCTTTTCTATACAAAATAGAAGTTTTACCTCAACTGAAGACAGTAGTAGTTGTTTTTGAAGGTTTGTATGTGAAAAAAGTGTCCTTTCATTTGTAAAGAATACTTTAGTATAAGAAAAAATTTACTGTTAATGAAATATAGTCTAGTGGGCCATGGTTAGCCTGGAGCCAGCAAGAACTGAGTTCAAATAGTGTCTCTGACACTTTCTAACTAAGCAGTCTTGGGCTACTTATTTTCTTTTTTGGCCTCATTCAAGAAAGTAAATGTCCTTTCATGTTTTCTATAATATTAATGAAACCATAATTCATATTTATAATTATGGACTAATTTCTCCAAATCCATCTTGGGTAAGAGATGTGAGGTAATTGAAATAACATAATAACTTCCAATTTTATATTTGAAAAAATGAAGTTTTGCCAATTTAGTTTCAAATTCAAGATTAAAACTTAGGTCTATTGCCTTTTCCTCACTTCCCCTTCTTGGATTCTCTGATTTCCTTTAATATTGACCTGAAATACTATGCTTATATAAGAAGTCTTTCCTAGGCCAAATATCTACCCTCTCTTCCATCATGTCCCTTCACATACAAGGTTATTTCACATACAAATAAGACTGCATGCATATTACCCAGAATTCTTTAGACTTTCTAATACCAAGAACAAAGGAAGGAACTTCCTTCTCCTGAGAAGCCACATTGTTGCCAGAAAGAGAACTGGAAGAGAAAGAATACTATAATGATTACTGGTCCCCTTTGTTTCTCCTGCTAGTCCTTCTGGAAAATGGAGGACTGCAATCTGCCTTTGGTACAAAAGACAATGAGATGAAGTGCAACTGATATGTTTTAGGATAGAAGAGTATATATGAAGATGGAGGAAGAGAATAAGTATTTATATAGTGGCTACTATGTGCCAATCACTATAATTCTTTATATTTATTTTCTCATTTGTTTGTCTTAACAACCCTTTCAGGTAGGTTCTGTTATTTTGCAGTAGGAGGAATCAATAAAGGAAACTGAGGCAAATAGAAATTTTACAGTAAAGGAAGTTTTACAATGGAGGAAACTGAGGCAAACAGAAGTGATCTGCTAGTAAATAACGGAGACTGAGAAGGGCAAAATCATGTAGTTAAAGAAATAATATTCCTGAGATTATTGGAATTTATTTAATATCACTGGTACCCCAGAATCTCTTCTCCGGGAGCACAGGCAAGGGTGGTGGGTAGGAACAAATATGATTATATTTTAGCCTTTAGACCACCTTTAGACCTCCTGAGATCTAATCATCAGTCGGTTATTAACTTCATGTTGAATGAAGCACAAGGGGCCAGTTGGGTAGTTTAGTGGATTGAGACTCAGGCCTTGAGACAGGAGGTCATAGGTTCAAATCTGTCCTCAGACACTTCCTAGATGTGTGACCCTGGGCAAATCATTTCACCCCCATTAGCTAGTCCTTACCACTCTTCTGCCTTGAAACCAATACATAGTATTGATTCTAAGATGGAAGGAAAGAAAGAAAGAAAGAAAGAAAGAAAGAAAGAAAGA
>NW_025371275.1:0-4018 GCF_016433145.1 Gracilinanus agilis | reverse complement strand
CAGGTTTATCCTCGCTCTCAGTGTCTGTCTGAGATCTATTGGCTCCTGAGGACTGAGATCTAGTTTTTTCCAAGGTCAAGCCCCCTGGTGGATTCCCTTGCTTGAACCTCTGCAGGAGGTTTCTTTACAAGTCTCAGGGCGCTACTTCCACAGTCGTATACCCGTCTGCACTGGTTCCCCACTTAGGCTTTAGTTCCTGGTTGTGTTTACCTCCACCCAGGCCTCTGCTCAGCCGGCGCTCCGCTCCCAGCGTCCGCTCCCGCACGCGCTCAGATTTCGCGTGCGTTCTTGACTTAATGGGGTCCTAAGTCTTGCTGCTCTCAGGAACAGGTCCCGGAGCTGCTGATGACTCGATGGGTGCCCCAAACTTGCTCTATTTCTTTTTAGCTGGGTTCAGAGCTATAGGAGAGTGTGGAGGGGGTGGGGGTGGGGCGGTTGCTCAGCTTGCGNATGTGTCATTGATCGAGACCTATTTCCATATTATTAATATTTACACTAAGGTGATTGTTTAGAGCAGGGGTCGGCAACCTTTTTGGCTGTAAGAGCCATAAATGCCACATTTTTTAAAATGTAATTTTGTGAGAGCCGTACAGTGCTCACAGTGTGCGCTCCTGTAACAGTGCCTGAAAAAAAATTGACTTTATGGCTCCTGCAGAAAGAGCCATATCTGACCCTCAAAAGAGCCAGATATGGCTCGAGAGCCATATGTTGCTGATCCCTGGTTTAGAGTCTACATCCCCATTGAACCATGTGATCAAGCAGTTGTTTTTCTTCTGTGTTCTTTCTCTGGATGTGAATAGCATTCCTTCTCATAAATTCCTTAGAATTGTCCTGGATCATTGCATTGCTGCCAGTAGAGAAGTCCATTACATTCTATTGTGCCACAGTGTATCAGTCTCTGTGTATAATGTTCTTCTGATTCTGCTCCTTTCACTCTGCATCAATTCCTGGAGGTCATTCTAGTTCACATGGAATTCCTCCAGTTCATTATTCCTTTGAGCACAATAGTATTCCATCACCAATAGATACCACAATTGCTGCAACCATTCCAGAATCAAAGGGCATCCACTTGTTTTCCAATTTTTGGCCACCACAAAGAGCACAACTACAAATATTTTTGTGCAAGTCTTTTTCCTTATTTTTTCCTTATACTCTTTGGGGGTATAAACCCAGCAGTGGTATGGCTGGATCAAAGATCAGGCAGGCTTTTAAAACTCTTTGGGCATAGTTCCAAATTATTTTCCAGAATGGTTGGATCAATTCACAACTCTACCACCAATTTTGCCACATCCCCTCCAACATTTATTACTTTCCTTTGCTCTCATATTAGCCAATCTGCTAGGTGTGAGGTGGTACCTCAAAGTTGTTTTGATTTGCATTTCTCTAATTATAAGAGACTTAGAACACTTTTTGATGTGCTTATTGATAGTTTTGACTTCTTTATCTGAAAATTGCTTGTTCATGTCCCTTCCACATTTATCATTTGGGAATTGGCTTAATTTTTTGTACAATTGATTTAGTTCCTTATAAATTTGAGTAATTAGACCTTTGTCAGACATTTTTGTTATAAAATTTTTTTCCTCAATTTGCTGCTTCCCTTCTAATTTTGGTTGCATTGGTTTTGTTTGTATAAAACCTTTTTAATTTAATGTAATCAAAATTATTCATTTTACAGTTTATAATATTCTCAATCTCTTGCTTGGTCTTAAAATCTTTCCTGTCCCATAAATCTGACAGTTATGCTATTCTATTTTAATCTAATTTACTTATAATTTTCTTCTTTATATTCAAGTCATTCACCCATTCTGAATTTATCTTGGTTTAGAGTGTGAGGTGTTGATTTAGACTCAATATCTTCCATACTATTTTCCAATTTTTCCAGCAGTTTTTGTCAAATAGTGGATTTTTGACCCAAAATCTGGGATCTTTATCGTACATTGTCTTACTGAGGTCATTTTTACCAAGTCTATTCCACTGAACCTCCCTTCTGTCTCTTAGCCAGTAACATATTGTTTTGATCACCACTGATTTATAGTACAGTTTAAATCTGGTACTGCTAGGCCTTCCTCCTTCACATTTTTTCATTATTTCCCTTGATATTCTTGATTTTTTCTTCTTCCAAATGAACTTATAATTTTTTCTAATTCAGTAAAAAAGTTTCTTAGTACTTTAATAGTGTGATTTTGGAAATTTGGGGGTCTTAATATTGAGGCCTCTGTTATAAACTTCCTGTGGATATTTAGGGGACTTGAAAACTACATTTCCCATGATTCCTCTTGTGTAATACAGGTGGGCAGGAAGTGTGATTATGTAGACAGAGGTATAAAGTCTCAGAACTTGATTGGGAAGCTCTCTTTCCTAGGAAGCAGCCAAGGGGAAGGTATGGTGGGCCATTCGAATTAGATCTTAGCAGACACGTGGTTTTCTTAATTATCAATATGGATTACATTAAAACCCTAACATCTTTAAATATATCCTTTTATATTAATTTTATTGTAACAGCCCTGCCTGCTGTGGCTGCTGCCTCTGCTTCTGCTGCCGATCCCTAGCTAAGGCCTTGAGCTCCTCTGGAGGACCCCAGCTGCAGCTGCTTAAGATTTGGGAAGTATAGAAAGAAAAAAAAACCTTCTTTCTCATTCAGTCCCAGGGGTATTCCTCATAGACATTAATGACTTTTAACCTGAAGGGAGCTTCTACTCTACCACCACCCTCCACGTGGTTCTTCTAAAACCTGATCTAATCCCTTCCCCACAACCCTTGCTCCATGTGTGATTCCCAACCTGTGACATTTCCAGTCCTTACCCCAAATTGGCTGCTTTGAGGGAGGGGACTGAGTTATTACATGGACCATTTGGGTCTGATCAAGACTTTGAACTATATACCCTTATGGAGTCATCCACACTGTGCTCAGTACAGAGCTCAGTTAGAAGGAATTTGAATTGGACCAGAGGTGGATTTTAAAACCTCAGACTGCATGATTTTTTAATGTCTCTGTATCTTATTGTATTTTGCTGATTGTTGTTTTGTGATTTAATTTTGTTGTTTTACATTGATTTTTTTCTGTTACACTGGATCATTTAAGCTAATGAAGTTTTGGCTGCTAGATTAATTCTGTTCATGATTTTATTGTAACACCCAAATAGTGAACAAATCTATTAGAATTGGTAAAAAGGGTTTTTGTATTGCTTGTAATTTGTTCCTTATATTATTGTATTTCCTGATTTCTTTAAGTTTACAATTTTTTTAAGTTTGCCTGTATTAATTTAATTCTGTTATCTGTATCATTTATGAATATATTAAGCATTTTTTAAATTGTAAAAAGCCCATAAGCCTCATGTATACTGGATTTGTCATCTCAACTAGAGGTCACATATTGCTTATACAACCTTGGAGATTTTAATTCCTTGAGAATTTAAATTATAATTTTATAAAGGGTCTTTAGAATTGACTTTAGATGCCTAGTACTCTTCTGTATGAATGATAAGGTTTTATATATTTATTATAAAGAATGTTGTCTTAAAGGGGTAGAGGAAACAAATGGAGGTTTCCTGCCCAAGCTTTTGTATATTACACAGGAAGCCAGGAGAGCTCCTGTATGCTTGACATTTTGTCTCTTTGTTTTGGCTTGCTTTCCCATCAGAAGGATCTAGAATTTCTGAGGATAACTTAGACCTAGAAGGTTTTTTTAATCAGATTTTTTGTTTTAGGCTCTGCCCCACAATTGCTATGGAGGCAGTAATAGAGTTTGCTAAGAAAAGATCTCAGCGAAGGCTGAATGATTTACTATACCTTTTGAATTTGTGACAAGCATGCAATTTTTTAAACATCATAACAAGTGGTTATAATAATGGGTTTGTTTGCTGTTGTCTTTAAATATGTTATTGGAAATTGTGGTACTTTATTTGAATGTGCATTATGAGTCTACTATTTTGTAAAAACCATTTATACTCACAGTTCATGCAAAAGCTTAACATGAAATGGATTTCATTTTTGGGTGAAAAACCTTTCACTAATTCTA
>NW_025371274.1:0-3131 GCF_016433145.1 Gracilinanus agilis | reverse complement strand
CCCTCTCTCTCCCTCTCTTAACGCTCCTCTCTATGCCCCCCTCCCCGCCACTTGCCACTGCCACCGCCCCCTCTCTGGGGGGGGGGGGGGGGGGACCTGAGCGAACAGTTTGAATCCTGCGGAGGCTTCTAGCCTTCTTCCAGTTATATCCCCCACCCCAGCTCCACGTGGGCACTGCATTCAGCACCCGGCCCGTGCCTCGGAGACCTCCCCATTCCAGGCTCTGCTGAGGGGCGGCGGGGTCCCCAATGTGGGGGAGGGCTCCATCCCATCCCCACCGCCCGGGGCCCGAAGTGTGAGTGTGCGTGCGTGCGTGAAGTGAGTGTGTACAGGCAGGGTTCGTTTTCTTAGCCCCCCTGTGTGGTCACTGAATGGGGGCAATGCGCCATCCCCACTCCCTCCTCCCCACCCTCCTCGGGCCGAGGGATGGAGGAGTCTCGGACAGCTGGCTTGGCTTCAGGGCTCAGCCTGAGGCCAGGGTTTGAGACTGGCCTGGGGTTGGGGTCCGGCTTCGTTCTGCGACTAGGGCACAGAGTGGAACTGACTGGCCCACCCAGGGCTCACGAGTGACCTTGGGCTCATTAGCACTGCTCTTACAAGGAAGCCGTGCAGCCGCTGCCCCTCTCCTAATGCCTTCCATGTGCACAGTCCACTTTGGGCTGAGCTGGGACCCCAGACCAAGGCGGCAAGGCAGCGGAGATAACACAGAACGGGTGCTTTCCGTCAATCAACCGCTCCTTCGACACCCCCCTCCCCTGGGCCTGCCCCCGGGGAGCTTCTGACCGGGCCTTCGGGGAGGGCCGGGGGAGGCGAAGCAGCGGCCAGCCTGGGCCGAGGAAGAGCAGGGAGGACTCATTTCCTTGGGGGGAAACTCGAGCCTACCCCACTGAGTGACTCCCCCAAGAGCCATCCCGCTGGGAACGAGCAGCCTCGGGATTCGAACCCCGGCCAGCATTATCTGTGCCGCCGCAGACTGCCGAGCCGAGAAGATGCTTTCGCATTTGAGCATCAAAGCTGACCCCATATCTGGGGCCTCGCTGTTGCTAGGACAGGATGAGGGAGGGAAGGGGAGAAGGTGGCCAGCCAGCAGGCTTTTTTCTGTGACTAATCCCCCTGAGTCATCATCGTTCAGACATGCTCAAGTGTGGAAAGGCAATTTCCCAGCTACTGTCCCAGGTCCCAAGGGCCTCCTCTGTCATTTTCTACCGGGCTGGGTGAAAATACACAGCGAGTCCCCTACGCAGGAGGATTTGGAGGGGCGGGGGCTGCGTGTCCTCAACGAAATGTACCAGTCTGGGAGCTGGGAAACCTGGGTTTCAAGCCTCCATCTGCTCAGAGTGAGTTCAATGTGTGGCTTTTGGTAAGGAAGTGGATTCCTTGTTGGGGACTCAGTTTCTCCATCTCTAAAATGGGATCGTGTATTACTCGGGCCCTGACTGACTACCCTTTCTGGGCCCTGCTGAGAGCATGCCTGTATTCTCTTGTCCCCTCCCCCACAGCCGTGGAGGCTCAGTCCTTCCCCCTCCCCTTTCCTCCGCATCCCTTTGGTGTGCCCTTCTCCCTCCTGCCTGTCAGTTCCAACCCTTCTTTTGCTTCAAGGCCCAGAGTGCAGACCCCACCTCCTCTCTGAGTCTTCCCTGCTTGTCCCAGTGCCAAGGGCACTCCCCCCCCCCTCTCCCCCTTCTCCAGGCCCCACTGTCTGCACCCATTGTACACTCTGCCTCGAACTAGGCTCTCAGGAGGGCTCTTTTTTTTTTTTTTTTTTTTTTTTTTTTTGGAAGCCTTTCTCTCTAGCTAGCCTGGGTGCATTCTGAAGACTTCTCCCTGGTCTCCTCCACTGCCTTGGAGGCCACAGCCAGAGACTCACTGCAGATGACTAGGAGGGAATGGAATTGCCCGGCATTGCATTGGCAGAGATGGGACTCAGTAGAGGAGTTAGGCGCCCAGTTCCCCCCCTGCCACCCCCCCCATCTCCAGCCAGCAATGAGGCTCCCTGGCTAGTGGCTGGTGACTCAGGGCTGAAGAAAGGGGAGGGAGGGGGGAAAGGTAAACTTCCCTGAGCTGCTTTTCATTAAATAATCCAAGCCCTCCCCCACGCCACTGTGCCAATCCTCCTCCCATCTCTCCAGTCTCCCTGGTAACATGAGGGACCACTGTCACAGAGAACACACACACACACACACACACACACACACACACACACACACACACANAGAACACACACACACACACACACACACACACACACACACACACACACACACACACACCAAACCACCACGAAGGCGTCCAGTCCAAATGCACCGTGGGATCCTTAAAGGCACCGGGCCTGCCCAACTTTTCCTCCTCTTTCCCCTACTTGTTCCCCTAATGGGTTTTTCTTGGAAGGCAGGTCTTGGCCTGGGACGGGCTGGGGTGTTAGAACATGCAACGAGACAGTCGGGAGGTGCTTTGCAAAGGTGATCTGGACTGCCCTGATGCCGGGGAGTCGCTCTTTTCTCCGGCTTCTTTTCTGGATTTCCAGCCGAGATGAATTTGGGTTCATCTCTTTGCACTGGCTGGCCCTTTGGATAAGCCGATTACAATGGACTAACCCAGACTCTCTCCGGGGAGTGGGACCAAGTCAAAGGGCCCTGTGGCTCTGAGTCATTCGGAATCTCCTAGGTGCGTAGCACTAGAAGTGTCCGTCTTGGGGGAGGGGGCAGTCAAGTTCCCTGGATTAGCCCTTCCTCCTTTGCACCTCAGGCTAACCACTGAGCTGACTGGCTGGGGAATGGTACTGGAATCAGATCTGCCCCTACCCTGTCTTCTCCCATGGCCCCCTAGGAAGGAAGGGGATAGATCTACAGGCAGGGGGTGGGGGCCCCTAATGGGGCGGATTTCTCTTGCCTCTCCCCTGGGGCTAGAACATTATTCCAGGATCTCTGCTGGGACAGGGGAGAGTCCATACATTTCTACATTCCTGAAATTACAAGGACCCACCCTCTAGGAGGCAGGAGGCAGAAGGCCCAGGAGGGAGCCTCAGTGAATCTCCTCATCAGTCCCATTGCCCCAAAGCACCCCAATTTGAGATCGATTTCTTTGGCTTAAGCTCTGATCCCTGCTACCCGGGAAAGGGCAGCACACTGAGC
>NW_025371273.1:0-6636 GCF_016433145.1 Gracilinanus agilis | reverse complement strand
TGAAAGAAGGGGAGAGTAATGAATGTTGGAGGGGATGTGGCAAAATTTGGACATTAATGCATTGCTGGTGGAGCTGTGAACTGATCCAGCCATTCTGGCTGGCAATTTGGAATCATGCTCAAAGGGCTATAAAAGAATGCCTGCCCTTTGACCCAGCCATACCATTGCTGGGTTTGTACCCCAAAGAGATCATAGATAAACAGACTTGTACGAAAATATTCATAGCTGCGCTTTTTGTGGTGGCAACAAATTGGAAAAGGAGGGTATGTCCTTCAATTGGGGAATGGCTGAACAAACTGTGGTATATGCGGGTGATGAAATACTATTGTGCTAAAAGGAATAATAAACTGGAGGAGTTCCAGGCGAACTGGAGAGACCTCCAGGAACAGATGCAGAGCCAAAGGAGCAGAGCCAGAAGAACATTGTACACAGAGACTGATATACTGTGGTAAAATCGAATATAATGGGCTTCTGTACCAGCAACAATACAATGACCCAGGACAATTCTGAGGGATTTATGGTAAAGACGCTACCCACATTCAGAGGAAGGACTGCAGGAGAGGAAACATATAAGAAAAACGACTGCTTGAACGCATGGGTCGGGGTGGACATGATTGAGGGTGTGGACTCGAAACTACCACACCAATGCAACTACCAACAATTTGGAAATTGGTCTTGATCAAGGACACATGACAAAACTAGTGGAAATGCGCATCAGCCATGGGTAGGGGGNAGGCCGCCAGCTCAACATGCAGAAACAGTGTGACTTTGAAAAAACTGAAAGCATTTAAAAACTTTCCTTTTGAAGACTAAAGCAAATAAAATCTATTCCATAAACCAATATAATTGAGAAATGTATTGAGTCAGTTTGAAATCTCTTCACAGCCTTCCTACCTTTCCATCTTCTCCCCTCCTTTCTCCATACACTGTGATTCAGCTCTGCTAGCCTACTTACTGCTCTGGACCCTCTCTCTCCCATCTTGGCACCCTTGTGCTAGCTGTCCTTCTTGTCTCTTTTCTTTATCTAGACCTCTAGGAATCTCTCAATTCCTAAATTAAGATCTTGGTTTGAAAGATGTGCATGAGGATCAGGTAGGTGGCTCAGTGGATAGAGAGACAGGCCTGGAGATAGGGAGTCCTGGGTTCAAATTTGGCTTCAAGCATTTTCTAGTTGTATGACCATGGGCACTGCCTAGTCCTTACTACTCTTCTGCCTTGGAACCCATACTTGGTATTGATTCTAAGACAGAAGGTAAAGGTTTTAAAAAAAATCAGCTTGAGACACCTTCTAGATGAAGCCTTTCTTGACTTCAGGGCCTCATATATGTTTTGTCTATATTTATATGAGTATATGTTGTCTTTCTACATTATGACACGAACTCATTTTTCCCTTTCTTTGTTTCCCTTGTGGTACTTAGCACTTAGAAAGTGTTTAATAAATGTTTGATTGCTAGTCTGTGAACTCCTTGCTGGCTTAGAACCATCATTTCTCTAATTATTAGTGATTTAGAGCTAGCATTTACATAGCTCTTTAAGGTTTGCAATGTGCTTTACCAATATTATCTGATTTTATCCTGTAATTCCTAGGATGCTAAGTTTACTATTAATAATATTATAATAAGAAATAAGTCATCTATAATTTATTAAATAAATGGTATTATTAATATTGATAATAGCATATAACAAGCTTTAAAGTGCAAAGCCCTTTTACATATATTATCTCATTTGATCTTCACAACAACTTTGTAAGATAAGTGCTATTCTCATCCCCTTTACAGATGAGTTCACTGAGGCTATGAGAGGCTAAGGGACTTGCCCAGGGAGTATCTAAGGAAGACTTAAAAAAATTTTCCCCCTTTTTTATTTTAATTTTTTTTACCAATTACATATAATAAATTTCCATAGAAGTTTTCCAAAATTATATGATCCCTCCTCCTGGAGCTGGCAAGCAATTCAATCTGAGTTATACATGTATTATCATGCAAAACATATTTCCATATTGTTCACTTTTGTAAATGAATAATCTTATAAAACCAAAACCTCCAAATATAAACCCAAATAAACCAGTGAGAAATCCTATGCTTCCATCTGTATTCCCACTCCAACAATTCTTTCTCTGGAGTTAGATAGCATTCTTTGTCATAAGTCCCAAGGGAAGCTTTGAATTCAGATCTTTCTAACTCCAAGGCCTAAACTCAATCCACTACTTCATGAATGAGCAATCATCTTTAGAGTCTAAAACTGGATACATGTACACCTTTTAACATGTAATCATCATGTATCTGCCTGAAACACTCTATACTGAGGAAACTTCTGACTTAAAAAAAGGTCAAAAGGGAAAACAACTCTCCCCACCAGTGCTAAAACTCTTCTGGAGAGCAGTCTACATAGATATTTAATGAACTTAGGAACATGAGTGTGGCAACTTTTCTCTAGGGAAAGAAGTGCAGATCCACATAAATGTCACTGAGTCTACCCTAAAGACACAAAATGTGAACTTTTCTGCAACCCATTTTATGAGGTTAAATCAAAGCCCCAAATGCTGGAAAAATTATTTAATCCAAAAGGGTAGTCTAGGTAAAATCAGTTTGTAAGATGTGTCTGTGAAAGAACACAACAGATCTCTGTGCACGACTTCTTGAAATTAGTCTCTTTGTTTCCTAGGGACTTTTTGTAAATATGAAAAGAACTTGCTATTTCAAAATACTTGAAATCAGTGAATGGAGGTGAAAAATCTAGCTCACAGCAGTTCCCCAAATGGTGCCAAATGTGACGAATGGTGACTTGGTCCTAGTGCTTGGGCTCACTGGAGCACAGGGTCCCATGGGCAGCCCTCAGGGCCTCTTCAATTTATGAGAACACTTTTAGCTCCCATGTTTTTATTTTGTAAAATGAAAATTACTTCAACAAAGTTTAAATAAAGCAGAGGTAACTTTTAATAACTCCCAAGTCTACCGAGTTTGTGTTCTTTCCCTTTTGTGTCTTGTCCATCAGTGAGTCCACAGGTCTCTTCGTGTGCCTCCTGTAACCTTCTAGCTGCTTCTTCTTCCACAATCATCTCTAGTTTTCCTCGTGCTGTTTTCTCATTTTCCAGCTCTACATTCGGCGGCTGAAAGATGAAACACAGATACTATTAATGGCAGAACAGAAAGCAATTTACTTTTGTTGTGCAGTAGTCCTTCTATCAGTGTTCAGTAGTCTGGAATGGAAAGGAAGAATAATGTTTAAATGAAAACCATTTCTACCAGAGAACAAAGAGATTCAGTCTCTGCTTGAAGTTCTCCAGAAGAAGGGAATGCACTGCCTCCCTCCTAAGGCAGCCCATCCTCTTTGGAGATAGTTCTGACTGATTAGAAAACTGACCTTTAATCCTCCTCAAATTTGCCTGCTCCTAGCTCTGTCCTCTGGGGCCAAGCAGAATCCCTTTTAAGCTCTTTAATTTACTTTCTACCCACCTTCTCTTTTCAACTCAATAAACACTTAATGACTGCTAAGTATGAAATGTGGTCCCTGAGCAGGGAAAGTTTCTGTTCTCAAGGACTTTCATTCTATTGAAGACTATAATGTACACAGTTAAGGAATTTGAGGCAGAGAGTACTAAAAACTAGCAGATAGGAAAAGGTTGCCTCCCCTCCATCTACTCTACATGCATAATATATATGTATGTATTCATATATCTCACATATCCTTGAGGGCAGAGGCTCTTGATACTTTTTATTATTTGCTCTCCCCATCTCTCCACTTAGCTCAGGACCTGACACAGTGTTTGTTGATGAAGCTGCAGAGTTAAGTTAGGGCTACTCTGCAGGTCTCAAACATCTTTTAGCAGGAGGATGACATGGTCATTAAGGCAGCCTAAATGATCCAGGTCCCTTGTATGTCATGGCATTAATACCCTCCCAAACCCTGTCACTCTTCTCTAGATAAGTCCCCAGTTTGTTGATGTCCTTCTTAAATGATAGCACCCAAAATGGAATTCAGTGTTCTACATGTGGTTTGACCAGGGCAAATGCATTGAAGAGTTTAATTATTAGAAAGTGAAATCTCCTTTAGACTGGAAGCTCCCTGATAAAATACTCAGAAGTATTTTATCATTTTTACTTTTTGTACTCTCCAATACCCAACATAATGCCATGTATACGGTAGGTCTATAATAAATGGAACTCAATTGAAAACTTGAACATTGCTTTTATTAATTCTAAGATTGTTTATTGAACTTCTGGGTCACTATGCTAATTAACAGGGACTAGAACCACTAAAGTACTATTCTAATGCTTCTGATGCCAGCAACGACCTTGAGTTCTGGAAGACTAGGCCACGGAAGTCCAAATCCTGGAAAAGTTCTACAAAAGCTGGACAAGTTGTATATCTGGTATCTGAGAACTGGTCTATGTAATTTTGGGAAGGCTTATCCATTGACCATAGAATAAAGAACTTTCCAGCCACAGCAACCTTTAATGACTCATACTTCTAAATTATAAAAAGGCTGTGATCTGTGTCAAAAGATTAGATTATGCCTTGGCAAAATCTTTGAAGTATTAAAGAAAGATGCCACATCACACTGCCAATTTACATTGGGTTGATTAAAATCCCCAAGGACTTTTTCACATGAACAATTTTCTAAACATACCTCAGTATTTTATCAGGGAGCTTCCAATCTAAAGGAGACTGTCCCTCACAGGTGGCACTCCATATCCCATATCCTTGACTTCACAAAGCCCTACACCCCCTCTGCAAAGAGAATGCACTCCTTCCTTCCCTTTGTCTCTTAGAATACCTAATTTCCTTCAAAGCTCAGCTCAGATAACACTTTCAGTTTGAGGCTTTTTTCTCATTCTCTGCCCTCTCTCCAAAAAAATTTGCTAATATTTATTTTGAATATGTTCTACATGCATATATTGTCTCCAAAGGACAAGGACTATTCCACTTTTGTCTCTGTATAGCCTCAGAGCCTTGCACAGAGCTTGGCATAGGGTAGGGACTAATCACATGCTGGTTGATGGATTTGATATTCCCAGCAGAAAGACTGAAACCTGGAGTCAAAAACAAGGTATGCTGAGCCACAAATGAACCATATCACAGAGAAAACTGCCATTTTCAGAAGTTAAAAGGTAATGAATGAAAAGAATGGATAGCTTTGGAAGGTGATGGAATCAACCTCCTTGACTATCAGTAACACAATGAGTCTAATAAAGTCTATAGGTCCAGCAGAGAATCTCCAGGAGTTTCTTTGGTTAAAAAAAATTATTTCTGTACCTATGGAAATTCTTCACATCCTTGACCAAAGTGGCCTTTATGAAGTAAAATCAGATAAGCCAGAGCATCCACTCACTAGGGGCATCCCTTTTCCATAAGGCTTATCCCTCTATTAGTTAATATTGAGGGATTCTTCAAAACATTTAGGGAAACTTCTGACATACTCCTAAGGAATGTGGATAAAACAGCAGTATTAACACCCCTCCAAGCTGAGGAACTGTTATAGGCTTTTTGTAGAAGTGGGCATCTATTTTAGGTGGATCCACATGGACTTCTTATTAATCTATTATGGGCCCTAGCCCTGTGATCATAGGGTTCGCAGATTTTGAGTTGGAAGGGAACTGAGAGACCATCAAATTCAATCCCCTCATTTTACAGATAAGGAAAAAGAGGCATAGAGAAGTTAGAGGACTTGTCCAAGGCCATACGGTTAGAAAGTGTCTGAGGTGGGTTTTGAACCCCCTTTTTCTGACTCCATGTTTAGAGCCTCCTCTACTCCATGGGTGGTCATATATTCATGGCTAATGCTATGAGTACAGGTAAATCCTCCAAAAATTGATCTTTCAGGGCAGGGGCATTTACTTGACTTAGATTCCAGAAACATCTGACATCCTATTGTGGTTTCTTGTTTCTGCGAGAGCCAGCAAAGGAAAAGTCAAATGTTTCCTTGAGCTACTAAAAAGCCCCTCCACATTGTCCAACAAGGGGTTATTTCCAAAGAGTTACTGAGGGTCTCAGTGGGCAATCTGTCTTGCTAGGTGGGACACCAAGAAACACAAACTGGCCAGGTCCATCGGGAATTCCCAGGGGAAGAAACCTATGAACACCTGGTATTCGAGTTCAGGAACTCTGAAAGAATCCTCTAACCATGCAGAAAAAGCATCTGAGGGTTCTGACCATCTGACACCAGGAACCAATTTCAACTACTGACTTATTCATACTGCAGAGGGCTCAGCAGCCTGGGATAGTAGCTTCTCTGGAGGTCTCTGGAGCCCTCTACTGGGAAAACTGGAGTAGAGCAACTAGCACCGCCACTTGTCAACAAGCAATTTGGGAATTAAGTAACATTCATATCCAACTGAAAAAAGGATTCACATACTAGCCCTCTCCCACTCACAGGAAGAATGAGCTTAGAGAAGAGAAGAGGCCAAAATGAGAAATAAGACTAGAAGTCAAGATGATTTAATTTCAGAGCACATAGAGAAGATCCCTGCCAGAAGGTCCCTAACAGAAAAGGACACCAACCATAGAAATAGGTTGGAGGCTAATTGTTTGTCTACAATCAATGTTTCCACAAAGCCTCCATCTTTGCTTCTCTCTCTCTCTCTCTCTCTCTCTCTCTCTCTCTCTCTCTCTCTCTCTCTCCTGTCTCTTATACAC
>NW_025371272.1:0-2636 GCF_016433145.1 Gracilinanus agilis | reverse complement strand
TATTACTATTGCTATTGCTACTTTCCCTCATCTTCCAATTTCCTAATTTTTAAAAAGTTTCCTCATAATTTTCTATAATCCTTACTTCTTGTTCTCACTACCAAGCACAATAATTTCTTTCGTATTTTTCCTTTTAATTTTTACCTATTCCAATTAGTCTTAAAAACTACTGCCAGAATAGTCTTGTAAACTCCTCATATATAGGTTCCGGTCTAATTTAATGTATCCATTGATCTCATCAATGTGGGCAATTGCTCCGCTAGTCAGATCACAACCTGTCTTTTCCTTCTTATCTATGTACTTTTATAAATGCCCCTTAAAAGAAGCTATCTAATGTGCTAGAGGCTTTCCTCAAAATCTTTTAATATTTTGTGGGACTTTGGATGCCCATTAATTACCCCTCCTTCTAACTATGTGACTAACCAACCTCCTTTTCCTATCATAGATGCCCTTGATAATTTTTGTACACTACTTCTTCCATATAAGGCATCACTGAGAATACTTACATGCATCTTTTATTTTTTCATATTCCTTTGAATTAACCATAGTTTTGATTCTTTGGTGATGATAGTATGCCAAGACCAACAGGCATATGTTAGTGTGAAAGGATGCATCTTGGGACTACTGGAAAAGATCTTAAGTTTCCTATCTTCTCTCCTATTCAATTCTGAGCCCACCTCACTATCTTATCTGAAGAGTCTGCATGCATATGTACACACATACATACATATATGCATATAAATTCACATCTACAGTAAAGACATGTGTGTGTATAAAATATATGTGGGCTAATGTAATATATACATGTTCATATGACATGCAGGCACTCATATTGAGAAACACAGGCAGCATAGTGGATAAGTGGCTCAGTGGATTGAGAGCCAGACTCAGAGATGGAAGATCCTAGATTCAAGTCTAACCTTAGACACTTCCTAGCTGTGTGACCCTGGACAAGTCTCTTAACTTGTCTAGCCCTTACCACTCTTCTGCCAACACACAATATTGATTCAAAGATGGAAGGTAAAGTTTTTGTTTTTGTTCTTTTTTTAAAAAAAAGCTGACCTCAGAAAGAAAATCATCAGTTATTAGAATCAGGTCTGGGGACAAGTTATGCCTGTAACACATATTGTCTGTGTGACACCTGGAAAATTATTTAACTTCTCAGTGATCAACTACTCTTTAAGAATATCACCCTTGGGGGCAGCTGGGTAGCTCAGTGGAGTGAGAGTCAGGCCTAGAGACAGGAGGTCCTAGGTTCAAACCCGGCCTCAGCCACTTCCCAGCTGTGTGACCCTGGGCAAGTCACTTGACCCCCATTGCCCACCCTTACCAATCTTCCACCTATGAGACAATACACCGAAGTACAAGGGTTTAAAAAAAAAGATTAAAAAAAAAAAAAAAAAAAAAAAAAAAAAAGAATATCATCCGAAGAGAAAGTATCGAATTCTGGTAAAATAAATTTCTTATTTTTAAACCAGTCTTTTATTTGATTTTTCCCCATTTACATGTACAAATAATTTTTAACATTTGTTTTCTAACATTTTGACATCCAAATTATTTCACTTCCTCTCTTCCTTCCCTGAAAATGTAAGTAATTTGATACAAAACATATCTCCATATTCCTCATGTTGTGGAAGAAGACACATATCCTCCCAAAAAAACATGAAAAAATAAAGTGAAAATGGCATGCTGAAATTCACATTCAGACTCCATCAATACTTTCTTTTGGTGTTGGATAGAATTTTTCATGAGTCCTTTGGAGTTGTCTTGGATTACTGTGTTGCTGAGAATAACTTTGTTCATTCATAGCTGTTCATCAAACAATATTGTTGTTACTATATACACTGTTCATCTGGTTCTGCTCACTTCATTTTGTATCAATCATATAAGTCTTTCCAGGTTTTTCTGAAAGCATCTGGCTTGTCATTTCTAATAGCACAATAGTATTCCATTACAAATATATATCACGACTTGTTTAGTCATTCCCCAGCTGACAGACTTCCCCTCAATTTCCAATTCTTTGCCACCACAGCTGCTATAAACATTTTTGAACAAATAGGTCCTTTTCCCCTTTCTTTGATCTCTTTGAGATACAAACCTAGTAGTGGTATTGCTGGACTAAGGGTCATGTACGGTTTTAGATCCCTTTGGATATAGTTCCAATTTAGTCTCCAGAATGGTTGGATTAGTTCATAACTCCACCAACAGTAGTGTCCCAACTTTCCCACATCCCCTCCAACATTTATCATTTTCCTCTTCTGTCACATTAGCCAACCTGATAAGTATGAAGTGGCACCTCCAATAGTGATTTGGAGCATTTTTTTATATAGCTATAGATAATTTTGATTTTGTCATCTGAACACAATCTGTTCATGTACATTGACATTTATCAACTGAAGAATGACTTGTATTCTTATAAACTGGACTTAATTTTCTATATATTTGAGAAATAAGGTCTTTCAGAGATACTTGATGTAAAAATTTTTCCCAGTTATTTTTTTCCTTTCTAACATTGATTGCATTGGTTTTGTTTGTACGTAATTTTTTTTTTAAATTTAACATTTATTAATATTCATTTTTAACATGGTTACATGATTCATGCTCCCCTTTCCCCTTCAACCCCCCCCCGCGCCCCC
>NW_025371271.1:0-2800 GCF_016433145.1 Gracilinanus agilis | reverse complement strand
GGTTCCAAGGCAGAAGAGTGGTAAGGGTGGGCAATGGAGGTCAAGTGACTTGCCCAGGGTCACACAGCTGGGAAGTGTCTGAGGCCAGATTTGAACCCAGGAACTCCCGTCTTTAGACCTGGCTCTCAATCCACTGAGCCACAACAGCTGCCCCCACATTTTAAAAATTCTTAAGTAAATCCTAGTGCAAATATCAATAATGTGGAAATAGGTCTTAATCAGTGACACATGTAAAACCCAGTGAAATTGCTCGTTGGCTATGGGAGGGGGTGGGAGAAGGGAAGGGAAAGAAGATGATTCATGGAACCACGGAAAAATCTTCTTAATTAATCAATAAAAAAAATTCTTAAGTAAATAAAGACAAAGTGGAGTTTCAAGCACACTCTAACTGGAATGTCTCAGAAACATCAATTGAGTCACTCCTGATTTATGGCATGACTTCAAGCTAAAACTGAGATTTTGGAGATGAGCTCAATGGTCTCAGGCTCCCTGAAAATGCTCAGCTTTCTGTGGACTTTCCCCCCATTTTGTTTCTGCCTTTTAAAATGATTCACTGTGACAAGCTTCCTGAGCACTCTAATGGGAAGGAAGACCCAAACAAGATTAAACAAGCCTACGGTGCTTGTCTGAAGACAAGAACCGGCCCCCAAAATCCAAGGAGAAAAGGAATCATTTGCTGCAGGGAGAGCCTGGATTTTTTGTTTAGAATCACAGAGCTGGCGAGGGCCTCAGCAATCTAGTCCAGTCCCCTCGTTTTATTGATGAGGAAACCAAACCCCAAGGAGGAGGACGAAGTTGCCCCAGAAACACAGATAATAAGTAGCCCAGCTGAGACTAGAACCAAGCCGAGAGTAATGGTGTAACACTCAGAGCATCGTAGATTTACAGTTGGAAGGGACCTCCATTGCCATCTCTTCCAACCCCTTTATTCACAGATGGGAAACCCGAGACCCATGGAGATTCCATGGCTTGCCTAAGGTCATCCACTAGTGTGGTGGCAAGCATCAGAGGTGGGATTTGACCCTAGTTCCTCTCACTCCAGAGTCGAGGCTCTTTCTAACCTAGAACCTCTAGACGGGGGTCTCCAAAGGCCCTTCCATCCTTTCCCTCCCACAGTCCCAATATGGAATAATTAACCCCCTCGATTCCGGGAATCACCCTTAATTGGGGCTATCTTGGGTCGAATCTAGCCTCACTTTAGACTCATAGCTAATGGTCCCCAGTTCCCTAGACTCTTTCATCCAAACCACCCGGCAACATATCACGACACCCCAGTGGGTAGGCATCTTGCCCCCTTCCCTGCTGTCACTTATACCTCACCTCCTTACCTTTTCATCTCTTGTTTAGGAAATCATAAATTAATAAATTGCCATTGGGAAAGTCGAGACAATTTACTGTCCTCTTTCTCTACTTATAATTCCCATGTCTGCCAAGATTCGAGCTCCCTTCCCTGGCCATCTATCCTAGATAGGTGCTATTTCCCCTCAAAATAATAACCTAGTACCCATTAGGTGAGGGCAGCTGGGTGGTGCAGTAGATAGAACAGTGGGTCTGGGGTCAGAAGACCTGAGTTCAAATCCGGCTTCAGATACTTAATAGATGTGTGTCTCTGGACAAGTCACTTAACTTTGCTCTGGTTTCTTTATCTCTCTTGACTTTCTTAATCTCTCTTGAGAGAACTTTATCTCTCAAATGAATTGGAGAAGAAAATAACAAACCACTCTAGTACCTCTGCCAAGAAAACCTCAAATGAGATCACAAAGAATGATTTTCTAGATGGGTGACCCTGGGCAAGTCACTCACCCCTGTTGGCCTCAGTTTCCTNCTCAGTTTCCTCATCTGTCAAATGGGGTAGAGAAGAAAATGGCAAACCATTTCAGTATCTCTGCCAAGAAAACCCCAAATGAGGTCTGGCTCAGTAAACACAAAACCTCATAAGTGCTAGACATTCTACTATCTAATTTGATCTTTAGGACAACCCTGTGAGGCAGGAGCTATAATCATCCTTATTTTATAGATGAAGAAATTGAAGTAGACAGAGAGAGGTTAATTGAGCTGTCAGGGGTCACACAGCTATTGTGTCTGATACTGGATTTGAACTCAGGTCTTCCTGACTTCAGGTCCCTCTGCCTATCCATTCATAGCACCACTGAGTCCGTGGCCCTGAGGTTCTTTCTGTGTCATTCTATGAAACGTTACTGACTCGTGCTATTAATAGGGTGTTGTCTATAAAAAACGAAATTTCCTCAGAATGGGAAACCTTCAGAAACTGCTGACTTGTGTTTTGGCCTTTCTTTGTAACCCGGAGGCTTAAAGCAATGCCCATAGTAGGCATGTGAAAGATGCTACTTCTCCTTGTTGGAAAAACCAAGACTAGTTTACTTTAATTCAGTTTCCTGTAACACCAGAGAGCCAAAAAGGCCCCGAGGCAAATGAGAGGCAAACGGCCCAACTCACTTTTCAGCAGATTCTTCTAACTAGAAAATAACCTAAAATCAAGGAGCAAGTGTTGTAGATTTGGGGAAGGAGTGTCAAAGGGAGCAGTAAGGGAAGATCCAAGACATTTGCCCTTCCAAAGGGTCCATTACTCTTTTCTCAGGCTTCCAAAAAATGATCTGTGTATTGGGGTAAGGGGGTATGGCATGATTTAAAGAGGTTTTTTTTCTCTCCCTCTCTCTCTTTCTTTCTTTGTCTTCCTTCCTTCCTTTCTCTTTCTTTTTTCTTTCTTTCTTTCTTTCTTTCTTTCTTTCTTTCTTTCTTTCTTTCTTTCTTTCTTTCTTTCTTTCTTTCTTTCTTTTTT
>NW_025371270.1:0-2027 GCF_016433145.1 Gracilinanus agilis | reverse complement strand
CCTCTGGCTTTCGCGGTCCTTTAAAATAGATTCAGGAATATGGATAGAGTTCAGAGCAGCCCAGCTGACTGCTAAATGCATGTCTTCCCCTCGGCTGGATGCTGGGGAGGGAGCCTTCCATATGCATCTCTCTCCATAAAGATGCGTCAGGATAAAAAACTGTGGGATGGCATCAGCCTCAGGCCACAGCAGCAGCAGCAGCAGCAGCAGCAGCAGCAGCAGCCGCCGCCGCCGGAGCTGTGGCGGCCTCAGCCTTTGCTGGCTAGGCTGCCGAAAGAAAGCCGGTCATCAGCTTTGGCTGTCAGCTGGATCCAGGAAAGGAGGATTCCAAAGGGTGTCCCTTGGCAGGAAAGAGGGAGAGAGCCCAGGAGAATTGTCTTCCCCCCTCGGGTTTGCATGCGACTTTTGCATGTGACAATCAGAGGTTTCAAAAAAAAAAAATTAAAGTATTTAATCTTTCCCATTTGTAGAGTCAGCGTGGGAGAAGCTGTAATGAGAAACCAGCAAATGTCAGGAAAAGAAAATTCATTAACAGAGACCTGGCTCATGACTCAGAAGGTGAGGTTTTGTCTTGTTCTCATCCCCCCCCCCCCAAAAAAAAAAAAAAGCAGACCGTCCTTTAGATCCCTTTTAAAAAGAAACAAAACCCAGCCCTCCCTCCACAAATGTGTTTGGAGAGAGAGAGAGAGAGAGAGAGAGAGAGAGAGAGAGAGAGAGAGAGNAGAGAGAGAGAGAGAGAGAGAGAGAGAGAGAGAGAGAGAGAGAGAGAGAGAGAGAGACAGACACGGAGGCAGAGAGGGAGAGTATTGGGGGGTACTCGGAGCTCTTTCCATATTGTAGGAGTCTGCACTTGAGTACTTTTTCATGGTTGTGTCAAAGATTAATCCAAGAGCCACAGGCACAGTTAAATGTGCCCTCCCTCCCTCCCTCCCTCCCTCCCTCCCTCGCTCAGCCTTCTAGCCAGCCATGGCTGTGCTTCAGTATTACAGCCCATATGGTGTATCAATAAAACTGCAAAGAGAGGGAGGAAAAAAAACCCAAAAGGTGTCCAATTCAGTTGGAGAAGCCAGTGAGAGGCCATTCAGACGCTGACACTTCCAGGGCCACTCAGGAGAAATTACTTAATATATGGCGAAGGTGGAACAAGCTGAGGAGGTCTCGGACCACTCCTTTATGTAGGTTCAAGATGCAGTTAAAAAACCAAACATAAAAACACTGAAAGCTGACCAAGTTAGAAGGCCACTAGATGAGTTTAGGAACTTGGAGCTACTGGTGAACCCTTTAGTAGATGTTAATTTATGTCACCGAAGCGTCCTTGTGCTTCCAGGGAGGCAGAGGCTAAACATTAACTCTTTGGCTTCTCTGCTGTACTTTTAAAAAGATGAACTGGAAGGCAAACTTTTAGCCAGGTGAACGGACTCTTGGAAAGCCTTCCTGCTGGCTGAATTGCCACAACTAAATATCCAAAAGTTGCTATTGTTACTAGCCCAAGTTTGGATTCCGAGTTCCATCATTTCTGAAAACATCCTCTCCTGCGTCTGCCCACAGAGCCATTCAGAATGGTCTCCTTTGGATTTTTTCATTCTCAGAGAAGAGCCCAGGTTATATTTCTCTGCTCTGAATGCCAATAGACTTGGGAAAGAAAGAACAGTTTCCTTGCCATTATGATCCACTAACAGCTCAATCCAAACTCCTGGATCCAGTGGCCAATATGGCAGGGAGTGATGCCGAGTCCCCCAGCTAGGTGTCACACAGAGTTAGCCTCCAGCATTCCAGTCCTTTCTAGGAAGGGCATTCCTATGGGCCCCTCACCATGGCAAGGGCTAAGGCTCTCTGAAGCCACAATGGTAGGTACATGAAATGTGGGGGTTTTTTTTCCTATTTTTTCCCTTGATTTTTACTTCTATTTTCTGAGACAGAGACAGAGACAGAGACACAAAGGCAGAGACAGAGACATAGAGAGAGACAGAGTCAGAGGAGAGAAAGAGAGAGAGAGAGAGAGAGAGAGAGAGAGAGAGAGAGAGAGA
>NW_025371269.1:0-1063 GCF_016433145.1 Gracilinanus agilis | reverse complement strand
ATGGACACTTTCAGCTGTTTTCTTACTTGATTTCACTAGTTACCTCCACACTTCAGCTGAGGTCAGATCCTCACTGCCAAAAGTCAATTAAGGACTTCACCTCCATAGACAGAAAATTCTGCCCCAAAACTGAGGCCAACTGAACAGAGCTTTGAAAAGGGTAGAATCCTGCCACTAGGAGGAAGTTCACTCAGCCTAACACAATGAAGAATATCTGACTTCTTTTTTTTAAACCCTTACCTTTCATCTTAGAATCGATACTGTGTATTGGCTCCAAGGCAGAAGAGTGGTAAGGGCTAGGCTATGGGGGTTAAGTGACTTGCCCAGGGTCACTCAGCTAGGAAGTGTCTGAGGCCAGATTTGAACCTAGGACCTCCCATCTCTAGGCCAGGCTCTCTATCCACTGAGCTACCCCACAAGAATCTGACTTCTAATCCTGGCTTGCTGCTGAGGCTTTGGGTAAGTTAATGCCTCTGTGCTTCAGTTTACCTAACTGTAATATGGATATGATATCTTCTCTTCCATCTCATAAAAGGTTAAATAGCATCTAACCAATGAAAGATGAAAACATACTTAGCTCTTGTCCAGAAAAAAAAGTCCTATTGAATCCTAATTATCTTTTTTAAAACCCTTACCTTCTGTCCTAGTAACAATCCTAATTCAGAAGGGCAAGGACTAAGCAAGCAGAGCAGAATCACACAGCTAGGAGTGTCTGAGGCCAGATTTGAACCCAGGTCTTCCCAACTCCAATCCTGGTACTCTCTGCACTGTGCCACTCAGCTTCTCTAAGAGTACCAAGTATCAATTATCATGACCTCTCCTTACCACCACCAATTCCACCCAAAAGAAGAAAACCCCACGAGACCAAGAACAAAGATATTCAATAGCAAAATGAGAGGATCTTGTATAGGGTTCGTGTTTGCTAGCCCTCAGACCAGATCTCCAAAGGAAAATCATCATTTCACAGAACTTTGGGCCTGGCTAGAACCTTAAAGATCCTCAAACTCAACTCCATCATTTCATGATGAGACCCAAAAGAGGAAAATATATGTTCTGTCTTCAG
>NW_025371268.1:3389-4534 GCF_016433145.1 Gracilinanus agilis | reverse complement strand
TACTTGTCAGATCTCTGGGAAAGGAAAGACTTTAAAACCAAGCAAGAATTAGAAAAAATCACAAAATGTAAATTAAATGGTTTTGATTATATTAAACTAAAAAGTTTTTGTACAAACAAAAACAATGTAGTCAAAATCAGAAGGGAAACAACAAATTGGGAAAAAATCTTTATAACGAAAAACTCCGACAGGGGTCTAATTACTCAAATATACAAGGAGTTAAAGCAATTGTATAAAAAATCAAGCCATTCTCCAATTGATAAATGGACAAGAGACATGAATAGGCAATTTTCAGGTAAAGAAATCAAAAGTATCAATAAGCACATGAGAAAGTGTTCCAAATCTCTAATAATTAGAGAAATGTAAATCAAAACAACTCTGAGGTATCACCTCACTCCTAGCAGACTGGCTAAAATGAAAGAAGGGGAGAGTAATGAATGTTGGAGGGGATGTGGCAAAATTGGGACATTAATGCATTGCTGGTGGAGCTGTGAATTGATCCAGCCATTCTGGCTGGCAATTTGGAACCATGCTCAAAGGGTTATAAAAGAATGCCTGCCCTTTGATCCAGCCATACCATTGCTGGGTGTGTACCCCAAAGAGATCATAGATAAACAGACTTGTACGAAAATATTTATAGCTGCGCTTTTTGTGGTGGCAACAAATTGGAAAAGAAGGGTATGTCCTTCAATTGGGGAATGGCTGAACAAACTGTGGTATATGTGGGTGATGGAATACTATTGTGCTAAAAGGAATAATAAACTGGAGGAGTTCCAGGCGAACTGGAGAGACCTCTGGGAACTGATGCAGAGCGAAAGGAGCAGAGCCAGAAGAACATTGTACACAGAGACTGATATACTGTGGTAAAATTGAATGCAATGGACCTCTGTACCAGCAGCAATACAATGACCCAGGACAATTCTGAGGGATTTATGGTAAAGATGCTATCCACATTCAGAGGAAGGACTGCAGGAGAGGAAACATATAAGAAAAACAACTGCTTGAACGCAAGGGTTGGGGTGGATGTGATTGAGGGTGTGGACTCGAAACTACCACACCAATGCAACTACCAACAATTTGGGAAATTGGTCTTGATCAAGGACACATGACAAAACTAGTGGAAATGTGCATCGGCCATGGGTGGG
>NW_025371268.1:0-3298 GCF_016433145.1 Gracilinanus agilis | reverse complement strand
GCGGGGGGGGGGTGAAGGGGATAGGAGGAGCATGAATCAGGTAACCATGTTAAAAATGTATATTAATAAATGTTAATAAAAAAAAAGTTCCCAGATAAAGACTATATTGGGAATAATAAAAACTGAAGGAGAAATTAATAAAATTGAAAGTAAAAGAACTATTGAACTAATAAATAAGACTAGGAGCTCTTTGTTGAAAAGAAAATAAATTTTAAAAAGTATTGATTAATTTGATTAAATAAAAGAAAAAAGGAATCAAATTACCAGTATCAAGACTGAAAAGGGTGAATTCACTTTAACAAAGAGGAAATTAAGAAAATTATTAGGAGCTATTTTGCCCAATTACATGACAACAAATATGATGGTCTAGGTAAAATGGAGGAATATTTACAAAAATATAGATTGCCTAGGTTAACAAAAGAAGAAATAGAATACTTAAATCCTTCTCAGAAAAAGAAATTAAACAATCATCATTGAACTCCCTAGGAAAAAAAAATCCAGAAGGACTTACTAGTGAATTCTATAAAACATTTAAAGAACTATTCCCAATACTATAGACACTACTTTTTAAAAAAATAGGCAAAGAAGGAGTCTTACCAAATTGTGTTCATGACACGAATATGGTACTGATTTGCAAACCGTGAAGACCAAAAATGGAAAAAGAAAACGATAGACCAATCTCCTTAATGAACAAAGATGTGAAATTCTTAAATAAAATACTAGCAAAAAGACTACAGCTAGTTATCACAAGGATTATCCACTAAGACCAGGTGGAATTTATACCAGGAATGCAAGGATGATTTAATATTAGGAAAATCATCCACACAATTTACCATATCAATAATCAAACCAACAGAGATCACACCATTATCTCAATAGATGCTGAAAAAGCCTTTGCCAAACACTCATTCCTACTGAAAACACCAGAAAGTACAGGAATAGAAGGGCCTTTCCTAAAAATAATAAACAGTATATATCTAAAACCATCAGCAATTATCATCTAAAATGGAGACAAGTTAGAAGCCTTCCCAATAAGATCAGGAAATGAAGCAAGGATGCCCATTATCACCTCTTTCATTTAATATTGTACTAGAAATGCTAACAGTAGCAATTAGAGAAAAAAAAGAAATTGAAGGGATTAAAGTAGCAATGAGAAAACTAAATTATCACTCTTTGCATATGATATGATGGTATACTTAAAGAATCCCAGAACATCAACTAAAAGACAAATAGAAATGATTAGCAACTATAGCAAAGTTGAAGGGTAGAAGATAAACCCACATAAATCATCGGCATTTCTATATATTTCCAACAAAATTCAATAGCAGAAGTTAGAAAGAGAAACTCCATCTAAAATCCCTCTAGATAAATATAAAATATTTAAGAATTCATCTACCAAGAGAAATACAGAAATTCTATGAACACAATTACAAAACTTCACACAATTAAAATTAGATCTAAATAACTGGAAAACATTAATTACTAATAGGTAGGATGAGCTAACATAATAAAAATGACACTTTTACCCAAATTAAAATACTTATTCAGGACCATACCTATCAAACTGCCAAAATACTTTTCTATAGAATTAGAAAAAAAATTATAACAAAATTCATCTGGAAGACCAAAAGATCAAGAACATCAAAGGAACTAATGAAACAAAGTGTGAAGAATGGTGGCCTAGCTGTACAGATCTTAAACTGTATTATAAAGCAGTGGTCATCAAAAACAATCTCTTATTTGCTAAGAGATAGAAGGGTAGATCAGTGGAATAGACTAGGGGTAAATAACCTCAGCAAGATAGTGTTCCATAAACCCAAAGATCTCAACTTTTGGGATAAGAACCCTCTATTTGACAGAAACTGCTAGGAAAATTGGAAAAGCAAAAATAAGGTTTAGGTCAGTATCTCACATCCCTCAAGATAAGTTCAAAATGGGCAAATGATTCAAATATAAAGAGTGATATTATAAGTAAATTAGGTGAACATGGAAGAGTATATTTGTCAGATCTATGGGAAAAGAATTAAAGATCAACCAAGAGAGAGAATATTACAAGATGAAAAATGAATCATATTGATTATATTAAGTTAAAAATTCTCTGTACAAACAAACTAAGGCCACCAAAATTAGAATGGAAGCAACAAACTGGAAAAAAAAATTATAACAAAATTCGCTGACAAAGGTCTAATTTCTCAAACATAAGAAGAAGTAAGTCAAATTCATAAGAAACCAAATCATTCCCCAATTGACAAATGGTCATGGTATATTAAAAATTTTCAGATAATGAAATCAAAACTTTCAATAATGATATGAAACAATGTTTTAAATCCCTCAAGTAGAGGAATGCAGATCAAAACAACTCTGATGTACCACTTTACACCTAGCAGAGTGACCAATATGACAATAAAAGAAAATAATAAATGTTGGAGGGGATGTGGTAAAGTTGGAATGCTAATGTATTGTTGGTGGAGTTGTGAATTGATCTGACTATTCTGGAGAGCAATTTGGAATCATTCCCAAAGGGTTTAAAAAGAATGTCTGTATGGAAATAAGTCTTGATCAATGATGACACATGTTAAAAACAGCGGAAATGCACATTGGCTATGGGAAGTGAAGGGGGGATGAAGGGGAAAGTAAAAATATGAATCATGTAACCGTGGAAAATGTTTTCTAAATAATAAAAAATTTAAAAAATAAAAAAAAATAAAAAGTATCTATGCCTTTGATCCAGGAATACCACTATTGGGTTTATATCACAAAGAGATTAAAAAAATCTAGGCAACAACCTATTTGTACAAAAATATTTATAGTTTTGCTTTTTATGATGTCAAAAAATTGAAAAATGAGGGTATGTCCATTGATTGGGGAATGGCTGGACAAATTGTGGTATACGATGGTGATGGAATATTATTGTGCTATAAGGAATGATGAATTGATGGATTTCTATAAGAATTGGAAACACCTACATGAACTGATGTGCAGTGAAATAAGGAGAACCAGGAGAACATTATACTCAGAACTTGTTACATTGTGGGACAATCAAAGGTAATTGACTTTGCTACTAATAGCAATGCAATGATCCAGGACAATTCTGTGGGACTCATGAGAAAGAATGCTCTCCACATCTAGAGAAAGAACTGTGGTAGTAGGAATCCAAAAGAAAACATGTGATTTATCACTTGTTTATATGGATATGTGATTTGGGATTTTAGCTTTAAAGGATTACTCTTTTACAAAAATGAATAATATGGAAATGGGTTCTATTGATTATATATATATATATACATATATATATGTA
>NW_025371267.1:0-1722 GCF_016433145.1 Gracilinanus agilis | reverse complement strand
AAAAAAAAAAAAAAAAAAAAAAAAAAAAAAAAAAAAGAAATAGATAAATAGGGCAGGCAAGTGGCTCAATAGATAGAAAGCCAGGTCTAGAGATGGAGGGTGCTAGGTTCAAATCTGACCTCAAACACTTCCCAGCTATGTGACCCTGGGCAAGTCACCTTACTCCCATTGCCTACCCACTACTGCTCTTTTGCCTTGGAACCAATATATAGTATTGATTCTAAGACAGATGGGAAGGGTTTTTAAAAAGAAAAAGCTCAACAAGATACAGAAAGATATAGGCAGGAAAAGTATAATTGTAGAGAATCTCAATACATCAATTCTGAAGTAAACAAATTGGGCCAAAAAATAAACAAGAAATAAGGTAAGGACCTGAATAAATTTTTAGGAAATTTAGATACATATAAAGCATTGTATTAAGTGTTAGAGATACAAATGGAAAAGTAAGATAGTCCCTGCTCTCAATGACTTCACATTCTAATGGGGAAAATAGCGCATCGGGAAAGTTTCAGACTTCTGGTGATGGCTGAATGGGAAGAGAAGAAGTACACATATTTCTCAGCTTCGCATGAAACCATAACAAAAAATTATAATCTATTAGATCATAAAATTATCATAGGCAAATGTAGAGAAATAGAAATATCAAGTGCATCTTTTACAGACTACAGTGTGATGAAATTATACTCAATAAAGGCTGATGAAGAAAGTACTAAAAATTAGATACTAAAAAAACTTAATTTTAAAGAATTAGTAAGTAAAAGAACAAACCATTAAAAATAAAAACCAAACTACCTTATTGATTTTGCAGCTAAAATAGTATTTAGGGGAAATTCTATGCCTAATCACTTTCAGCAATAAAACAAAGAATAGGTTAACAAAAAAGCCAAACAGAAAAGCAACAAAATGTAAAAGTCCAATAAAGCACTGAAGTAGAAATCCCGAAAAATCAAAGAAGAGGCTAATGAAATTGAAATTTAAGAAAGCAATTAATAAATAAAACTGGGAGCTACTAAAAATGACAATGATTTGATTTTTTAAACTAAATTATTAGTATTAAAAATAAAAAGGGGTATTCACAATAAATGAGGTGGACATAAAGGAAATTAATATTTTGCCTAATTCTATGCTAAATTAAACTGACTACCTAAAATGAATAATATGGAAATAGGTATTAAGTGATAACACATGTGTAATCCAGTGGAATTGCTTGTTGGCTCCGGGAGGAAGGAAGGAAGAGGAGAGGGAGAGAAAATGAATCATGGAAACATGGAAAATTTTTAAAAATAAAAAAAAGAATCTCTTCCCCCCAAAAAAAAACCCTTTAAAGTAGACATTTCCACAGCATCTAAAATTATCAGCACCTTTTGGTGTTCTACTGATATTACTATGGATGTCTGGTAATTGTAAGAAATATACATATATAGGACCAAAAGAGCCTGACAGGAGCCCTTAGATGTTTCTGCTGGTTCAGCACATATCACTGGGATGTGAATTTTGGTTAATGTATGATATGATATAATGTATGATATAAAAAAAAGAAGTAAAAGAAAGAGAAGAAAAGAGAAAATGGGAAGAAAAGGAGATAGAAGGAGAAAGAAAGAAAGAAAGGGAGGGAAAAAGGAAAGAAGGAAAAAGGAGGAAGGAAGGAAGGAAGGAAGGAAGGAAGGAAGGAAGGAAGGAAGGAAGGAAGGAAAGAAGGAAGGAAGGAAGCAAGGAAGGAAG
>NW_025371266.1:5981-6860 GCF_016433145.1 Gracilinanus agilis | reverse complement strand
CTTTCAGGACTTTCCTAAAATTCCATTCCCACCCACTGGTACAGAATACATCCTTCCACAATCCCTCTACCCCAACCCCTGGGTAAGTCCCTACCCCATCCTGTCCTATCTCCCTAGATGTGAAAAGGGTTGGTTAGGGTTGATGATGATCTCTAAGCTCCTTCCACCTATGATGCTCCCAGAAATTATGGTGCCCTTTCTCCTGGGGATCCTGAGAGGTTTTTTTCCTCACTTGGGGTCAGTCCCTTTCCCTCTGTGAGCCTAAGGTTTACCCTGTTCAAATGGAAATGGTGGGGTTGAATTTGGGGGATCTCTAAGCATTTTACAGAAACCTAAGTATGTAGAATCTGAACTGTGGCCCAAAGGGAGGTGGTCCAGCCCTGACTGGCATGGCCTTGTGTCACCTTCAAAATCCACTGTGCCATCTCCGTTGACATCAGCCTCCTGCACGACCTCAGAAATCTCTCGGGCACTGAGCTGCTCTCCCAGAAGCCTTTGCATTGCCTGCCGAAGTTCTACCAGGGTGATTGAACCATCCCCATTGGCATCAAACTACCCCAGGCATGGCACAGCACGGTGGCAGGGGAGGAAATCCAACAAGAGAATTAGGATTAATTTGGGAAGAGTTTATGATGGGGCAGCCAGAGAGGAAGAGCAGAGACTGAGTCTAAGGTCTGGGAGGTCCTTCTTGCCCCACGCCTCACTGGGGGTCCCTCCTTAATCTATTGTTTCTTCTGCACTTGCCTGCACTCTTCTCCTTTGTCCAGCTCAGAGGTCTGAGGTGATAGAGGACATTCTCCTTGGTTCAACTTCCTCAAGTCTCATTCATATTCTCTCTCTCTCTCTCTCTCTCTCTCTCTCTCTCTCTCTCTCTCTCTC
>NW_025371266.1:0-5918 GCF_016433145.1 Gracilinanus agilis | reverse complement strand
CTCCCTCCCTTCCTCCCTTCCCTCCTCCCTCCCACCCTCCCCCTTCCTCTCTCCCTCTCCCTCTCTCTTCCTCTCTCTCTCCCCCTTCTCTCTCCTCCCTGTCTCTTCCCCCCCTCACTCCCCACCTTCTCTCTCCCCTTCTCTCCTTCATTCCCTCTTTCTCTTTCACTTTCTCTAGTAAATGGGCAAATTGAGGCTCAATGATTTCCAAAAGATCTCCAAGTTCCTTTTTCATCTTGCCCATGTGTTCCTTGGTGTCCCTTGGTGACTCTCCAGGACTGTTCCTGCCCGCTGCCCGTGGTGCTGAGTGACCGTGGCTTTAGAGACTGCCAAGGTCATTCATCATCCAGGAGAAGTGACTCCATTCAGAAAGGAAGCCGAGGCCCAGAAAGGGTGACAGAGGGCACCCCTCAGGGAGTCAGCGAGTCCAACAGCCCTCCCTCTCTCTGCTCACCTCCTTGAAGGCATCACGCATCTCGTGCACCCCAATCATCCCAGCTGTCTCTGCCAGCAGCTTGGGTGTCATCAGCTCTACAAAGTCCTCAAAGTCCACCCTACCACCAACTAAGGGAGGAAGACAGTAAGAAGAGAGAGACAAAAAGACAAGGACTGAGTCTGAGTCCCAGCTTCCCAGCCTCTCCCCTCCCCAGGTGCCCTGAGGCAGGTCAGGGTCCCCCTTTCTTCTGTCTCCCTTTCGCCCCAGCCAGGAGTTCTTGCCCAGCTCCTCAAAGAGTACACTCAGCCCAGCACCCACAACTACAACCTTGGCTTGGTTCTTGACCCGAATCTTTGGTCTGTCAGTCAATTAATTAACAAGTGTTTAACAACTGTCTAATATGTGCCAAGCTCTTTGATAGGCACTGGAGATACAAAGACAATAACAAAGTAGTCCCTTTCCTCAAGAAGTCTACATTCTAGGGCTAGCTAGGTGGCTCAGTGGATAAAAAGCCAGATTTAGAAATGGGAGGTCCTGGGTTCAAATCTGACCTCAGAGCCTTCTTAGCTAGTGACCCTAGGTAAGTCACAACCCCCATTGCCTAGCCCTTACCATTTGGAACACTTAGTATCCATTATAAGGCAGAAGATAAGGAGTTTTTTTAAAATCTACATTCAGTAGGGTACACATAGATAAGTAAGTAACAAATATTCACAAAATAAATATAAAGAGATTTCGGGGGACACAAGCAACTGGGGAAACCAGAGAAGATCCTGTAGCTGAGTTTTGATGGGATCTAGAGTGATATAGAACCATTCGTGAGCATTCCAGGCCTCAGGGACGGCCCGTGCAAAAACAGAGATGGAAAATAGAATGTGATGCTTGAGAGACAGCAGGTAGACAGACGTCCATCCTTCTCAGGACCCAATGCAGATCTCCAGCCCCATTATCTCCTCTGCTGTCATCATATTCTCTCCTCATTTCCATCATCTCTCCAAGTCCATCATCTCTCCAAGTCTATCTCTAGCATTCGGAAGCATGGTTGTGGAATAGCGTGAATGCTGACTCTAGAAACCTAGGACCCGGGTTCAAATCCCACCTCTGAGGCCACCTTGTGACCCTCAAAAAATACTTAAACTTCTGGGCCTCGAATCCTTGATATGGAAAATGAGTGAGGTTGGACTGGATGGCCTCAGGTCCCTGCCCAGTTTGCATTCATGTTGCTATGATCTCTCCCATCTTGCCCCCTCCCATCAAATTTCCGGTATCCTCGTTTCTACTTTTTTATCATCTCCTCGGCCCCATCTTCTCCGCAACCTCATCTCACCATCCAAGGTCCAAACCCTTCTTCTTCACATCCCTCATGTTCTGAACCACAGCCCCTTCATCTTACTATGCTACTTTTCTCCTCAGCCCCAATATCTCCCCAGATGCACCATCTTCCCAACCCTAACCCATCATCTTTCCAGTTCCACCATTAAATCGAACCCATTTCTCAGTTGTTTTCCCTCATCTCTATTACATCCTAGTCCCCATGGTCAACCTCCACTTCTTTCTCAACTCAGCTCCATCTCAATCTCCATGTCTCTTCCCATTGCCTTCCTTATGCCTTCCTCCAGACTTAAACCCAATCTCTTCCTTTACTTATTGACCTGACTTCCCCATTTCACTCACTTCCTTGACTTATCTCCATCAGAAGTCATAGAAAGAGTCCTGTACTTTATTTCATAAAGCCTGCGTTTGAATCTCAGCTCTTCTACTCCCTGGCTCTGCGTCTCTGGGTAAATCTACTTCCTTCACAGAATCTCAGTTTCCCCTTCTGTGAAATGGTGAAAACCATATTCGTATTACCTACCTGACAGGAAGATATTTGGCATGTTTTTGAGAGCTATAGAAATCTGAGGAGATTGTATTATCATCCTGTCTTTAGCCCTCCCCTTCTCTCCCTGCCCCGCTCCAATCCTCACGGTTCATTCGGATCTGCTGTCCCAGCTCTGCCAACTCCATCTCAGTGGGCATGTAACCCATGGTCCTCATCAGGTTCCCCAGGTCCTTGCAGGAGATGAAGCCATCTCGATCCTTGTCAAACTCTTGGAAGGCCTCCCGAAGCTCTAGGAGAAAGGCATGGAAGGAGGGAGGGAATTATGGGGAGCCTAGAAACCCTCAAAATGGGGGGAATGCTGGACCCACTCCTGGGAAAGCCTCTAGGAACAAGATGTGGGCTCTAAAGGAGGCCTCATTAAAATCTACCCAGTAGTGGCAGTAGTAGGATTCCTGGGGCCAATGGAGGAATGTTGGGAACTCCTGAAAATGTTCCAGGGAGATGGTTGGGGGGAAATGGGGACTGAAAATCCCTGAAGTTGGGGCCTTAAAATTGCTGGAGAAATAGAAAGGTAGGCCTGCAAGCCACCAAGGAAGAATGAGTGGGAACTTGAAAATATCAGGAAAGACTGAGTGTTGAAAAATTGGGAGGTGAGGGCACCATCCCAAGAAACAGTTCCCTTGAGATCACTGCTAGAGTGGGGATGAGGAGTATATGGCGTGGAAATTGGGTCTGATGGAACTGCCTCAGAGGGGCTACAGGAGAGGGAGGAGGGGAAGGGGATTACCTTCTATCTCATCTGGTCCTAGTGGACGTTCCTGAGGAAGGTACAGGAGGAAAGAATGATGGAGAGAGGCAAGTACGGGAGGTAGCCCTCTCCAGGACAACTCAATGCACTCAAGCTCTCTCCAGGGTGCTGAAAAGAGGGATCTAGAGGCCGTTCACATCTTCTGGCTCTTTCTTGGCTTCCTTTGTTGGGATCACCAACCTCTCCCTCCATCTTCATCCAGCCTCTGCTCCTCCCCACCTGTTCCTTCCTAGACCTTCCTTGACATTTCCTTCGTTCTTCTTCCACTTCTGTCATCTGAATGAGTTTCTCCCCAATGTCCCATCCACCTACTTTCACTCCCTTTCTTAAACTTTCTTCTTCCTCCTGCCTCTTCTAATCTTCCAGGTCCTTCTAGCTCTTTCCTTCTCCTTCTGAGCTCTTCCCCGTGCTTCCCTAAAATTCCCTTCTCCTCCAGCCTTTCCCTCTAACCTTCTATATCCTTTTTCTTCTTGAGTTTTTCCATCCCCTTCTATCAAGGAACAGTAGAAAGAACACTGGCTCTGGAATCAGGGGACCTGACTTCAAATCTCACCTCTGTTGCTCACAAATGTTTTATCTTACCTACTTGGGCTGGGCTAGATGGACTGACGTCCCTTCCAGTACTAGATCTACATTCCAAACCCTTCTTCTTCTTCTCTCCCTTCCCTCCTTCCTCCTTCCCCTCCATTCCTCACCCTCTGCTTCTCCGCAATCCCCTTCCTCAGGAAGATGCAAGCTGGTCCCATGGGAAACTGCATGAGGCCTAAGAGGGTGCAGAGCCCAGGATCTTGTAGAGGCTTCACAGCTCACAACCCTCTTCTTGCCTCTTTTTATAATTGCTCAATTCTCCTTTGGGTTTTTTCCCCCTCCAGTCTCTGGATCTTCTCTTTGCTCTCTGTCTGTTCTGTCTTTTGGTGGATCGATCTGTCTGTTTCTGTATATCTCTCACTCTGTCTCTGGTCCTCTTTATCTCTTTTCTCTGTCTGTTTTGTCTCTGTCTCTGCTTCTGTCTCTGTTCTGTCCTATTCTCTGAATCCAGTGGATGACAGCTGGGACCCAGTTTCCCCTAGGGGAGGAGGGAGGAGGAGAAAGACAGGTGGGCCTGGCCTCTCCATCTGCTTCAGGCAGGAAGTCATCCCAGTTTGGCTCTTATCCCCAGAACAGCTTTGTGGGCAGGGAATTCCTGGGCAGGGTGATTATGACTGGGGCAAGAGGGACAGTGTGTGGAGCATGAGAGGTATGGGTTCAGCAAGTGACCCTAGGAAGGTCTCAGGCTGGCTTTTTGTAGACTCAGTTTCCTTAAGTTTCTATGACCTCAATGACCAGGTGTCCTATGGCAGAGGCATCTTGGGCTTTCCAGGGGCAGCTGGAAAGGTAGACCAATAGTCACAATGAGTCAGATGTCCCATCTGGAAATAGAGACACTGATATTGGTCATTTCATCCCTTTTGGCTCATTTCTCTCTCTCTGTCTCACCACATACACATCATGGCTCTCTGTTTTTTGTCTCTTTTGCAACTCTGTCTCTGTCTCCTATATATATGGCTCTCTCTGTCTCTGACTGTCTGTCTCTCTCCCCCATGATTCTGTGTTTTTATCATCATGCCTTCACACTGACTGTCTCCTGTGTCTGTACTCCCTCTTCATTTCTTAAGACTTCCAAGACTCAAATAAAGCATCACATTCTTTTTAAAATGATTTTATTGATAACTTTTGTTTACATTGTGTGAGATAAAAATGATGACTCACTCAGACAAACAAATCTGGAGTTGGAAGGTAGGAGTGAAAAAAGGCAATTTATTCTGTTCATGAAAGGGGGCACTTCAACGATGGGCTAAGAAGTGCCAACTGACTAGGCAGCAAACAGGCAATATATACTCAAGGCTCTTCCTCCCACCCCCAAACTTGACTCACAATCGAAAACACCTCTAACTGGGTTGGAGCTTCTTCCAACCCAGTTCAGGTGAGGTAAGGGGAGCAACTGAGCTGTTCCTTGCCCTTTCTGTCTTCCTTCAGTCTCCCTCCTAAGTTTATACCTGAGTCCTCAGTCAGCAAAAGGTAACCAACTAGCCTTTGTAAGCTGAATGCTCATCATGAGAACAGAACACTCAATTCTATCTCACTCAACATGTGGCCCATGTTCCCCACTTGTTCTCTCCTCAGAAAGCTATTTCTTATGCTAAAGAATTTTAAAAAGAAGAAGAAAGTGGAAAAATGCTGTAAATCCAAGTAACATGGAGACTGCTGTGACCCACTGTAAAAAGTGCTAGGCCTGGAGTCAAGAAGACCCAAGTTCAAATTCCTACTCAAACTTCTAACCTTTTTGCCTCCACTTCACCATCTGTAAAATGGGAATAATAGTAGCACCTACTTTCCAGGGTTACTGTGAGAATCAGATGAGATCATATTTGTAAAATCACTTAATTCAGTGCTCAGCACATAGTAGGTGCTAAATAAATGCCCCCCCTTTCCTTTCCCCAACATATCAAAACCACCAAGAAGTATTTGTTAGGCACCTACAAGGTACTAAACACTTTGAACAACACCAGAGATTGTATTTTTAAAAGTTTTTAAAAATCCCTGTTCTTAGGGAACTCACTAGGAGGAGACGACGTTCAAACAATTAGGGACAAAGAAGATATACACAGGACAAATCAGCAATAGTTAAAAGAGAAAGCATTAAGGTTAAGGAGGACCAGGAAAGGTTTTCTATAGAATGCAGGACTTTAGCTGAGACTTGAAGAAAGTCAAGATTAAGTCAGGAGACGCTATCTACATGCAGAGAAAGAACTGTGAGAGTAGAAACACAGAAGAAAAACAACTGCTTGAGCACATGGGTCGATGGGGACATG
>NW_025371265.1:3004-3889 GCF_016433145.1 Gracilinanus agilis | reverse complement strand
CTCTCTCTCTCTCTCTCTCTCTCTCTCTCTCTCTCTCTCTCTCTCTCATTTTCAAAAAAACAAAACAAAACAAAACTCTTTACCTTCTGTCTTAGAATCAGTGCTATGTATTTGTTCCAATGCAAAAGAGCTGGTAAAGGGCTAGGCAATGGGGGTTAAGTGACTTGTTCAGGGTCACAGCTAGGAAGTGTCTGAGGCCACATTTGAACCTAGGACCTCCCATCTCTAAGTCTGGTTCTCAATCCACTGAGCCACCCTGATGCCCCCTAGTCATTGTTTTTTTTTTTTTAATTTTTCTTTTTTTTTTTTAAACTCTTACCTTCTGTCCTGGAGTCAACACTATGTATTGGCTCCAAGGCAGAAGTGTGGTAAGGGTAGGCAATGGGGGTCAAGTGACTTGCCCAGGGTCACACAGCTGGGAAGTGTCTGAGGCTGGATTTGAACCTAGGATCTCCCATCTCTAGGCCTGGCTCTCAATTCACTAAGCTATCCATCTGCCCCCCTAGTCATTGTTTTAAGAGAATACTCAAATAACACCCAAACCCCCAAATAAAACCATAAATAAACTAATGTGAAAAATAGTATGCTTTGGTCTATATCTGATTCTGACAGTTCTCTGAAGATAGATTCTTTGTCATAAGTCCTTCAGAATTATCTTAGATCATTGTATTGTTAAGTCTTTTACAGTTGACCATTATACAATATTGCTGTTAGTATGTACAATGTTCTCCTGGTTCTACTTATTTTGCTCTCCATATGATGAGATTTCTTTTAAACCCTCACCTTCCATCTTCCTTCCTTCCTTCCTTCCTTCCTTCCTTCCTTCCTTCCTTCCTTTCTCTCTCTCTCTCTCTCTCTCTCTCTCTCTCTCTCTCTCTCTCTCTC